>NC_079204.1:18078557-18382968 GCF_026745355.1 Beta vulgaris subsp. vulgaris | reverse complement strand
TCTGCTAATGATGAAGTTAAGGGGAGATTACGTAAGCAGAGATATAAGGGAACTTGGGCAGCACTTTTAGATGATGTAATTATGTAATGAGGCGAGGTTGAGGTCAGATTCAGTTGTGAAAGGGCTTAGTCTGTGGTTTCAGAAGATGCAGAAGAGAGTTGGTTGCACAGATGGGGTAAAGTGAAGATTGGAAGAATGGAACAAGAACGTAAATTTAGGTGGAAGAAGTTTGCTTATCACTTGATGATGGGTTGGCCGTATAGAGTGACTTGACATAAGAGAGGTGGGAGAAGAGATTGAATCTTTTTTTGGGCGGGTGGGTTAGCTAAGAACGAAAAGTGAATATCTTATCTAGTTTACTGGAAAAGTCAAATATCTGTAGAATTTGATTGCAATTTGGAAACCTTTAGTGTTAATATCGCAAGTAGTTAGGGGGTGTTTGGTTCAATATTGTGGAATGGAAAGGGAATGGAATTGTACAAGGAAAGGAATGGTAATAGTAATTGTTACTTTCATAAGGTGTTTGATTCAATCAAGTAATGGAATCACTTATTAGAAACTTGTTTTTCTTGTTGCTTGGCTAGCTATGAAATTAAGAAGTATATTTGTCTCACAACTATATGTAATACATTATACCAGTATGTAGATAAATTTTTCAGAATAGGAAGTTCTATAATGTTCTGACAGGCAACCTATGAGTGTTCTGATCTTTATGCAAATTTTACAGGCAATTGTCTTTACTTTGGAAGACTATAAGGATCTCCAGGTGCCCCTTCCAGCTATAATTCAGGTGAGCAAAAACTCAAAACGGATTGATTTTAATTCCGTCTTTCTTGCCTCTTAGTGTGCTGCAATATTTATCTTCGTGATGAAGGGTAAGGAATGGGAAGGCTCGGAGGAACTTAATACAAAAGCATCCATATGATACAAAGCGTATCACACCGGCTTTAAGGGTTTGACTGAGAAATTAGTAACTGCTCTAAATCTCCAATGAAGGAGAAACAAAACTCTGGCTCTGGATTCACTTTTGAATCTGGTTCTCTTTAGTTCTTGAAGCTAAACACAAAAGTTTAATCAAAATTGTCCAACCTTCCAAAGTGGTGAACTTATGAATATATAAATATGATAACCGAACTCCTTTTTGTATCTGCAACTTATAGGAAACTTAACTAAATAAAGAAAATAATAGCATATAGGGAACTTAACATACATGTGACCAAGTATAATTACTTTAACTTCCAAGCTAATGCCGCAGTTTTACTACTAAAGTTACAACCGAATTCCCATGAAAATGGTCAATGGAAGTGGAACCAATAGGCCCCTTAATTTCATGTTGCCTTGATATTTTTGTTGCATCTTCTGATTACAAAAGTTGAATTTGAGGTGTGCGCTCTGCCTTTCGAAAGGCTTCATTCTTTTCCTTGAAGGTTTCCCTGTGTGCTATTAGTTGCTGGCCCATTATGTTGCTGACAACATGGATTCTTCTTTTTAGCATTACTGGATCTGCTTTAAGACATGCAACAACAAATGTTTATAGGTTTCTTAATCTTTAGAACCTTTTAACTGTATAACAGAACATGGGGTTCTCATTCTCATACCTTCCATTAGAAGTTTAGAACCTTTTGAACCAAATGCCGCCTTTACTGGATGAGCGGCATTTGAAAAGCTGTCAATAATCTTTGTTTTTACATTATCTGAATTTACTACTTATTTAGATTGTGGTAGAATGATAGTGGATGCTCTTGAGAACAGTTTATTCTATTTTCAAGTGATGAGGTAGTACATATAGTTTTGTAATGGTTCTCAGGTACACGGACGTAACAAGGATCCCCTTTTTGATCTTATGAAATGAATGACTCTCGGCTTTGGCAAGAACCTAGATGTTCATAGTCATTCTTAATGATACTTGCTAGTTGCTACTTGCTAGTGCTCTTCTCTTTAAGATTTAATCTCTAGTCTGAATTTCCAAACTATGCAGGAATATGTAGATCATTCATCCACACTTTTCAAATTCTATGTCTTGGGTGAGAAAGTCTTCTATGCAGTCAAGAAATCCACTCCTAATGGAGATGTGCTGATCAAAATGTCCCAAATGAATCAATTAAAGCCTCTAGTCTTTGACAGGTACTCTTTTTGTTATTCCTTTATTCTTCCTAGCTTCAAACTTGCATGTAAATATTTGATTTTCCACCATTGACCGAGTCATTGTCTTTCACAGCTTAAAGTCCCTTCCCACTGCCGAGAAAAATCAGTTCGGAGATGAAGCTCTTGACCTCGAGCTAGTTAAAAATGCTGCAACTTGGCTAAGAAGCAAGCTTGATCTTACAATTTTTGGCTTTGATGTGGTTGTGAGTAATCAAAACATGTTTTTGTGTGCTTTCTTTGGTCATTTTTGAACTCTAGTTACTATTTTAGGAAAGCAAGGTAATGTCTGGTTGGCCCCTCTTTTGGCTAAGCCTCTCACAGTTGTCCACAGCTCAATTGGTGGAAGCAGGTTTCGTATATGAGCTATAATAGTTGCACTCGTCATTTGTCTTCTAATACTAGTGTCAATGCTCAACACTCAGTGTGTAGGTATGGAGACTATGACACTTCAGTTTGGGCCGAAAATGTGTTCTTTTCAACAATGGCCACCTAGACACGTACCCATGTCTTATTTGGTCCCAGAGTCAAGTAGCATAGTATCTGAAAAGAGGGTTAGTAAAGGGCTGGAAAACCCCTCATGTGCGCTATCGCAAGCTCGAGCTAAATTTATTTGTAATCTATATCTGTGTCACAAATAATTAATTTTTTTATGACACTTGACAATCTATCACTTGATCAATGTGTAGTTACTCCTATAACATAGTTCTCGTCTATTGACAGATTCAAGAAGGCACAAGAGACCATGTGATAGTGGACGTAAACTACTTGCCATCATTCAAAGAAGTACCGAATGATGTAGCAATTCCTGCATTTTGGGAAGCAATAAAGAACAAATTTAGGGAGAGCAAAAGATGATCCGCGCTTCATGGCAAGTTGATGCGAAAACCATGTGAATTCTGAGAGTTGTGCGCATTTGGTGTTTCGGAGGTTGGTATCCTAATGGTAGAGCGCTTGCTGAATAAATAATTTTGTAGTACCTTTATAGTTACGTGTTGCATTGAGTTCTGGATGTTAAGAATGTTTCGGATTATTTCTTCTTCTGGAATTGGTAATTTCATAAAGTGGTTCATCATTATTCATACTGTTATCATCTCCCATACCATGGTTTGTGGACTTGGTGCTAAATGTCCTACAAATGTCAAACATAGATAGATCATAGATATTCTTCTACACATCTTATAGTAGTGTGCACGTAGTAGTTCTGAATTAAAAGTGGAGTGGTATGTTTGTCTTTTTATGTGTATTAAAGGGTCGTTTTGTTCACTATTAACGGAATCAATTACCTATTCCTTTTTTTCCTGTTTGGTTCAACCTCTCATCAATCCCTTATCATTACTTGATGGTAATGGATTCTTCCAATTTGTTACCTTCCCTCTCCCTCAAGTAACAAAATCCATTACTTGAAGTTAAAGGTTACCCTTCATTTCCATTCCTTGGCTTGAACCAAACATTCAATAAAGGTAATCATTTTTGTTACCATTCCCCTCTATTGGTACCAAATAAATAGATGAGGGATACAATTCAAATTTCAATCCTTTTTTTTTGTGGGTTGAGGGAGGAGGCAGGGAGTTAAAATTTCGTAAAGTATTTTAATATACTACTAAGTACTACTTTCTTTCAGCAGTAACATGGCGCCAAGTCATTCTTCAAATTGGAACGATGTGGCGCCATGTGATATATACTTGATGGTTAAGAATGATCTGTTGAAAAACATATTACATATTGGTAATTTTAATAAAAAAAAATCCACTTTATAAACCTTATTTTGCAAAGAGCAGTTTGTTTTCGAAGTTATTGCAATTGTAAAATTGTAATATGGGCTTTATCATTCACCATTGCTCCATACATGAGTGAAACTAAAGAAATCTGAAACCAACTCTTGAAATATGGGAGGATGGTTGGGTGGGGACAGTTTTAAGTATGTATCCGCTAAGGGGAGGATGAGCCGGCTCTGAAACTAAATTGGGGTTCTTCAATCTGAATTAGTGGATTTGGGGTTCCATTTCGTGGGTTAGTTGTTCCAGATCTGAATTTGTGGGTTTCGGGTTCTTTGATTTGAATTCTTGGATTTCAGGTTCAATTTCGTGGGTTTGGTGTTCGAGGGGATACTGTGGGTGCTTTTTGCTGTTTGGCATTTTTTGGCATTTGGCGTTCAACTAGGGGTGCTCGTGGCAATCGAGGGGCTACGACTTCACGTTGAGGCTATGGCAACCGAAATCAATGTGTTGCCAGCAACACAACCCCCATTCGCGCCAACAAAAGCACCGCAAGTGGTGGGGAAAGATACGCGGGTGGTGCGTCGGCTCGAAAATTAGGGTTGGGTTTGATTTGGTGGGCGATTTGGGTAGAAATAAGGTGGTGGTGATTTGGGGTTGTTGCGGTGGTAGTGGTGAAGGTGGTCTAATGGTGGCAGTGGTGAAGGTGGTCTAATGGTGGCAGTGGTGGTTGGTATGGTGGTTAGTTTTACCTCACTTTCTCTCTCGTCACAAGCGTAATCATACCACTAAGGGGTGGTTTGATTCAAACTAAGGAATAAAAAGGGGATGGAATGGAATAAAGGATGGAATTGAAATGGAATGTGTTACTTTGGACACTTGTTTGTTTTAATGTAGGAATGGAATCATTGTCCTAATGACTCCCTTACTTTTTGTTTGGTTCAACTTATTAGTAGAATCAATTTTTTGATAATATTTAATTTTCTTTTATAAATTGTTAAAAATATATTAATTTTTGAAACTTTCTAAAAAATCAAAGTTCTCTAAAAAAATCAAAAAAATTACACTAAATTTGATATAAATATTATATTAAATTAAAGAAATTCTAAAAAAAAATGTTATTTTTATGTCTAAAATTTTATATGAAAAAAATGTAGCAACATAGATATTCACTTCCAAACAAATAAGATAACTTCAATTATTCTTCTTACGTAATAAGAACCAACTTCTATATTATCAACTAGCAACTTTTTTCGATAATTATATCCAAAAATTGTGCATATATTAATAAGATAAACATGACAAAAATTTTGAAAACTAGACATTAACAACCAAATTGATCAAAAGCATACAAGGGAGACTACTTCTTAAGAACATTCATCACATATTGCTTCTTCATACTAGGAGGAGCTTGAAGGAAGATCCGAAGCTTTGGTTCTTCTCCAATGAAAATGGTAGCAGCTTGAAGAGCCTCGAAAGAAGATAAACCTTCTAACTTCATCACCTCCTCTAAGAAATTGTTGATCTTATCATCCTTAAGTTGTTCCCTTTCTTCGGCTTTTGACCAAACATACGCCATTGCATCATCGTCATCGTCATCGTCATCATCACTATCAAGTGTCACTCTCTCACTAGTTGTTTCCACTTTCATTTTTTTGATTGCTCCAACATATGTTTTTTTTATTGCTCGAACATATGACTTTACCACATCTCCAGTAGCTCGATCATCCCCATAAATTTCAGCAAGTGTCTCGAAGTGTGGAAATAACACCCTATAAAGCCCTTTGGCTTTCTTGTGAGTCTGCATCATGGAAAATAATATTTAGTCCTTTTTATAACGAGGTTCACTGGAAAATAAATGCAATCTAGAACATGAATTTACAGTATATATAAGAATAGTCCATAACAACTTGAAATTGCCAACCTAAACAAGTAAACAATACTGGAAAACTCAATCTCATCCAAATATTTTGACCACAAACAAGTAATTAATCCAATTAACTGGAAAACTCAAGTAGATTAACAAATGAAAACAGAAATTACATGAAACGGGTAATAATTAAATGTCATGAAACTAAAAGATCTAGCGTCTGATTACTTAAAACGCTTAAAACTCAACAATTTCCCACGGTTGAACCAGAATGATTAGGGTAAAAAGCAAAAGAGCATAACATAGAAATGGCTGGAAGAGATTGTACTTGGAAAGCGGAAGAATCAGATGAAGTAGGATATTTACCTAAGTCCAAGTATTAAATTTTTTTTAATCTGTTTAGAGCATCTTTCTTTCATCATCCCATGCAAATCTACTAATGGTTAACATCTCAACCAAAGCACTGTATTTTTCTAACCAATGCTTTAGCTTTTACTCAATATGAGGTTCCACTCTCAAACCACAAAAAGGCATCTTAGAATGAAGCATTTCCTCCAACTTGTTCATGTCACCGCTTTTAAACCCATTTTCATCCTTCCATTTGGGGTCGGCAGCCAACTCGTGCAAGGCCTTTATTAGCACCTCATCCTCTTTAGGACTCCAATAACGCTTGTTTTTCCCCTTCCCCAACTACCTCCCTCTTAACTTACTTGAGTTGTTGCATCCCCTTCCATCTTATGAAGTATTATATATTATAGCTATGCAAATCAACAAAATTAGGAGAACAATTTCAACAGCAACAGCAAACAATGTAGTTAAACAAGAGAATTCTAAATCTTATTCCATCTACATACTCATCGAGAGACAAACAACAAGGTTCTAAGCATACTATGCATACTTCCTTACTGGACTTATGATCTTCACATTTTTGCAACTTCCATACTGAATTTCTACGCAGAATTCCATAGCAAGACCAGAAAATGAAACCATATAGCAAGCAACCATTGTAGATTCAAAACATTTTAGTCTAATGTGATAAAACATCATAAAGATTTAAAGATCCTCTAAAGCATAAATTGCTTATATATAAGTGCATTATAGATAAAGGACACTATGTCAAAAGCATCATATACAATACAACAACAACTGGTAAAAAAATAGTAAAAATAGCAAAACAATAAGCACTAAAATGATATTTGCCAAAAGTTACCAATAAGTTAATTTATATCCAATAGTTTCTACAACCTAAATATCATAGGTACCTAGAAGACTAAAAAAGATCATAGACATTCAATAACTCAAGTATTTATAAGTCCAGTTTCATTGCCGAATTCTAGCTATCCAACTACTAAAAAAATCTTGAGCAAGAGTATCTCTAAAGTTAGTTTAGGCATTTGAGGTTCTAAGAGTTGAAATGAACTCCATTTGGTCATCTGAATCATCGATCATCCGAATCATCGCCTTCAGATTCTTCATCGAAATCATCATTAGTGGAAAAAATCTAATATGACACGAGATAATTGATCCGGTTTTGAGAAAACCGAATCAGTTAAAATTAATTGATCCGGTCATTTTTCAAACTGGATCAGTTAAAATTAACTGATTCGATCATTTATTAAATCGGATCAGTTAGTTGAGTTTTGATAGCCCAAATCAGCGTGGCCCCAAATGAAAGTAACGCTCACAACCCACTTGATTAATTTACTTTAAGTGCACAAAACCCTATCCCCTGATCATTATTTCTCTTTCATCCTCTCACCCACAAAAACCCTATCCCCTGATCCCTCTCTCATCCTCTCACCCACAAAACCCTAAGCCCTTTTCTTCGATCCCTCTTTCCTCTATCCTCCTCTATTCCATCTCTCATCCTCTAACCCACGAATTCCCTCTTCCCCCTCTCATCCTCTATCCCACCGATGAATCACTAACCTCACCCTTCTTCGATCCACTAGCCACCACCGACGAATCGCAATGCTGACAAATTTCATCTTCCCTCTCTCATCCTCTAACCCACCGACGAATAACTAACACCTCCCTTTGTTCCCGCTAGCCATCACCGACGAATTCCCTTCTCTCTACTCCTCTGTCCTCTTTCCACCACCGACGAATCGCAACACGTACGAATTCACTTCACCGGATTTCAAACGCAAAGAAACACGCAACGATTTCAAGCGCAAGTTTATCATTTCAAACGCAACGATTTCAACCGCAAGTTTTTTAAGCGCAATTTCAGCTCTAGGTTTTTCAGATTTTGTTATGTCTATCCTAGTTTTAAGTTTCTAATTTCGTTTCATTATCTATATTATTTTCAAGATGTATGTAGTTAGATCTTGTTTTGTTCGTTTTTTTAGTTTTCGTTTCTCTTAGTTTATTAGGGTTTTTCATATATTATTTTCTCTCGGTAATTTGGTTTGTTTAGATCTAGGTTTTGTATTTATTTTTTTATTTTTCGTCAATTAAATATAATTTCGTCAATTTAGTTTCGTTTTCTTGTTAGTTTGGTTGAATTTGTAATTTCGTCAATTTAATTTCGTTTTATTATTAGTTTTGTTGAATTTGTAATTTCAAGAGTTTCATCAATTTTAGTTATCTTCATTTCGTCTGATTTGGGTGAAAATTTTGCCTTTTGTGGTGTGGTTGATATTATCTTTGTTTCGTCAATTGCTTTTGTAGTGTGGCTGATATTATCTTCGTTTCATCAATTTGCTTTTGTGGTGTGCTGAGGATTATGTAGCTGTAGATTAGTTTTGCAAAAAGGTAAAAGCACTTAAAACAAAGCACAATACTGTGCTTTGTATAAAGTGCTTTTTTTTTACCCCATAAGTCACTGAACTGATCCGGTCATGTATAGAACCGGATCAGTTAATTCCTCTTAACTGTTGCGACCCTAACAGCTCCGGAGAAAAAACCGGATCTGTAAGGCCTATATTGACGGGAGCGGTTGAACTTTTTTCCATTAGTGGATAAGCTATGTCATATGTTGGCATAATTATCCTAATGAGATTATGGAGTAAACAACATGCCATGACAATGCAGCCTTGAGTCCAGTTAGGAAAGAAGGGTGAACTTCACAATATAGACCACCTCCCTTTTAGCAAACCAAAACAACTCTCAGTCACGTTTCTAACTCTAGCGTGTTTCATGTTGAAATACCCTTTGGGACTTCGTGGTGGATTATCGGTCCATTCTTTGAGATGATATCTTTGTCCCCTAAAAGGAGCTAAAAACCCATTGCAGTTGATGTATCCAACATCAGTCAAGTAATATTTACCTATATTCAAAAAAAATTACTACATATCTCCTATATTTGGAAACGTTTTAGATATAGAATAATATGCTAAGTAACCTCGAGGAATCCTTAACCTATGTGACCTCGAAATAGCATTCTGTAACCCACGACAATCATGTGTAAGACCTCCCCCACCAATGTAGCACATAGATATATAAACTCCAGATTAAGCGGGCAAACCCCTAATACGTTCATGACTATGGTGCTTTCCTTGTTCGCTACCTTGCTCTATCTTTTGTAGGCACCCTCACGTTAATGTAGGTGCAATCTGACGCACCAAGACATATCTACAAAACAAGTACTAAAATTTGAATCATTTGAACTCATAACAAATCGACTACTAATACTATTCAATGGATATAAAAGATTTAGGTGAAATACTTTGAAAGGTTTCCACCTATTATCTTCAAAATATTCGGCTATTGCTGTAGGCTTAGTAAGTGCTCATATAACTTTAGGACAACCATAAAATAAAGGTCGAATTGTCTACTCACCGTTTCTCCACTTCTAGTGAAAAAGTGTCCAATAGACGTATTTTTCTTATGGTGAGCCAATATATACATAAACATAGCTACTATCTCCTTAAGTGACATGTTTCGATTCCCACT
Organism: Beta vulgaris subsp. vulgaris; assembly: GCF_026745355.1. Classification (NCBI taxonomy): domain Eukaryota; kingdom Viridiplantae; phylum Streptophyta; class Magnoliopsida; order Caryophyllales; family Amaranthaceae; genus Beta; species Beta vulgaris. Next base: position 18,373,341 of record NC_079204.1, on the reverse strand, counting down.
AAGTCCTCCTATATCTCTAAGCATCTCACAAAGCACATTAAAAATATGTTTAGTCACTCGAAGTTCATTTTTACAAGATACATCTAGGCCTGACAGTCGGACCAATCGGATCATATTCGGACTGGACCAATTCGGATCGTGTCATTTTCGAGTCAAGTTACATTCGGACCATTTCAGATTCGGCCATCGTTCGAACTCTTGTATTTCAAATCATACCGAATTTTAGAATATGGTTTCAGATCATCATCGGACCGGGATGCTTTTCGGATCGGGTGGTGGATTGTCTCATATTTATTATATATGGAGTAGTTACTCCTTTGGTCTGATGGTATTCTTTGACTATGAGCTTTTGTTATGTATACATGGAGCTGCGACTCTTCGTGCTTTTCTAAATACATGCATAACTAATTTGCATACTCAGAACTTGTGCCAAAGAGTACTTGTGATAATCTAATTTTTATTTTTTTAAAAAAATAGGTCAGTTTCGGGTACTTCAGATCAAAGCCTAATGGAAGCCAATAACTTCGGGTTCCTTTCAAATCAGATTAACTTCGGATCGGATTGATTCCAAATCGATCAAGATCATATCGGATTATTCAGATTTCAATTCGGATGAGTTTCAGATCAATATTATTTCGGACCGAACCGGATCGTTCAGATTCTGATCAACGTTTGGACCATATGGTTCGAACCTAGATCAGACCAATATCAGATATTTCAGACCTAATTTTTGGATAAGGACCAACTTTACCAAGTCTAGATACATCACTTTCTCAAATTAGCCTTCTCAAAATCTCCATACACATTCTTTTCTAGACTTTTTCCTCCTCGTCAAATCAAGACTCCTTAGAACTGTTATGCTCATCATGTACCGCATAAGATATATTATATACGCTACACAAATTAGTGTCACAACCAACTGAATTTGTTGACATTTCTTCTTCCTCCTTGATATTTGGTTATAACAGTCCATTTCTGAAACGAAACAAACCTCCTAGAATTATCATTGCACCCCACCACCAACAACACATAAATTAACATCCATAAATTATATATCACATAACAAACCAGACCAAGTATGTTCACTAACTGATACTTCAACCCAATTACTAGTAGGTCTAAGGAAAAATGAAGGAGAGTCAAAGATGAGTGAACTGCTAAGCATAGTATCCAAATGCAAAGTACCTCGAACGCAACCTAATATACATGAAGTTTTGAAACTATCAGCAGAACAGTTATAACAACAATAGTAGAACAATTTTCACTTGTATGTATAATCCAAGACAACTTGAGCAATAGTTTGTTAAAGATCCTAGAACATATGCATAAGTCAGAATAAACATAATTACATCCCAAAACAAGAACAATTACCTTCAAAAAATAGAAGAATACCCAACAAATAACATCAAACAGTAGCAAGATAAGGCAAAAAAAAACTGCAACACAAAGCTGGAAACATCAAATGAAACATAGATAGAAGAATACCAACAAAACTGGAGCAGCAGGACAAAGTCAATAACAACATCAAGACAAGTATAATAGTAGCAAGATAAGGCAAAAAATCCTAGTTTTAAGAAGAATGTAGAGATGGATACCTAAGCTTGCAATTGTTGAAATAACAATGCAAATCTTCGCAATCCCTTTGATATGAGGAGAATTCGACAAAAAACAAGAATAAAAGCATCAATATAGTGAAAATCGCACACAAATACTATAAAATCACTCGAAAATTACCTATGAAAAAGAGATGATTGATTGCTCTTGCGCAAACATCATTTTTGCAGCAAATTTGAAGAATTTCACAGCAGTTTTAAAAATTTTCGAGCAGATTTTGAAGAATTTTGAGCATATAATAGACATATAGAGGAGACAGATAAAGGGGACGGAAAGGAGGTGAAGGGTTTGAGTCCAATAACGTAATTTATTTCCTCTAGTGGGAGGAAGGTTTCAAAATGGATGAATGAGAATTGACCTAGTTAGGAGTAAAAAAATAGACAAACCAACCGAACATATAATAAGGGAGTATGTTACCTCAATTGGTTTCCAAGCTTAACTTAAAAATCTGCCAACCAAACCGACCCTAATACTCTAATCATACCCCTAATACTCCATTACGAGAAACACCCTAGAAGTCCATGTCCTCGAAAATTGTTACACTCATTTCGTTACAAAGAAAGTAGATTAAACCAAACCAAAACATAAAAAATTCAAACCAAATTGCCTTATTTCAAGCAAAGAAAACAAAACCACACTCACCCATTTATCTCACTCTCTCATCTCAAAATTACCATCCCCTCAAACAAAAAACGAAGCCACATTGTAAGACAAATTCTATGGGTTCTACCCCCTACTCGATTTGCACCCGAAAGAAAAAAAAAGGTTATACCTGATCTATCATTGTTCTTGACCACAGTGCACAAATGGGACCCAAATGTCCCATCAAGCTGAGTAAGACCAATCAAATCATACTCAATCCATAATATTTTTCCTCCAAACAAAAAATCCTAAAATAAAAATCCATAAACCATTATAGTAGGTCCCACCACCCACTCCTTTAACCCCCTTCCCTCTTCTTATTCCTCCGCCTTCGCCGTTTTCTCTCTCCTCCTATATAACCTCCTTAACCGGTGTCGAATTTTTCTCCACCGATATTATCTCTCCATTTCTCTCTCCACTTCCTCTCTCTCTCTCTCCTTTTTTTTTTTTCCCTTTTTCGGGGAGTCAATCTCTCCCCTAAAACCCTAGAAAATCCTAAAAATGGCGGATCAAACCTCCGAAAAAACCCTAGATTCTACTCCTCCACTTTCCGATCAACCTCAATCGATCGATTCTCCGACGATGGATACCTCCGAGTCAGGCTCGTTGACTCGAAATTCGTCCTCCAGCAAACTCAATGCGAAGGCGCCGGAGTTCGTGCCGAAGAAGCCGATTTCGCCGACTCCGACGAGTGCGATTTCTGCCGCCGATCCTAGAGTGATGATCGTTCCTCCTCCCCCGCCTCCTCCGCCGGCGATGGTTCATGTTTATCCTGCACCACCATCGGCGCAGGTTAATGCGGCGTTTCCGGTTATTCCGTTGCCTCACTTGAATCATCACCATCATCATCATAATCAGAATCATCCGCATCATCATCATCATAATGATCATCATCACCATCATAGAAATGACCATCATAGGAATGATCATCATCGGAATCATCATCATAAGCATCATCAGCATCAGGGAGGGAGCAGTGGAGAGCAGCAGGAGGGAGTGAGTCAAGGGGATAAGGATCAAGGACAGGGTAATAATGCTGTTTCAAGGAGTAATAATGGCTTGTCCGATGAGAATACGCAGAAACTCATCAATCAGGTGTGTCTTTGCATTCTCATTATGTTGACGTTTTCAATATCTGACTATTGAATTGGTGTCAGTCAAGTTTTTTAAGTTTACTTTTTTCGTTTATATTAAGCGACTTTTTGATCAAAAGTACCTCCTCCGTTGCAACATATAGAAATGGCACATGAAATGTTGTAAGTATTGTAAATCATCCCAGAAAGTAAAATATCGGAATTATGAAGAGAGGAGGTAGTATATATTTGATGGAAATTTATTTTGGGTAATGTATCATCCAATGGAGCTGTATGTGATGGCTGGTGCTCGTGATGAACTCTATGCACTGTGGTGTGAGGAGTTGAGGACTGAAGGGACATTTTTTGCTTGTAATGAGTATATACAGCGGTTGTTTTTTAATTGAGAGAGTGTCGTCAAGTTTTGTGTTTTGGCTGACACTTAAGTTTAGATGTTAGATTATTATTCAGGTTATGAATTAGCGTGGGAGACTTAGTTTGCTTACTCACTTATAGGTATTAGATACCCAGATGTTTCGTTTTAATTCGGACTTCAAGTAGCTTAATGGGTTAAAGTGTTGGGGTTGGTATCTAGGGATCAAATTCCGTCCACATGATTTTCCTTTGTGGCTCATTAAACATTAAAAGAAACTAAGGTTAAATCATCGTTTTAAGAAATTGGACTTGTAAGAAAATTAAGGTTACAATATTTAGTGGTATGATTGGGATCTCCAAAAATTTTGCTAGCGGAGGTTATGGAATGTTGTATTATTAGGAATCCCATTGGTGGAGTGCATTATTAGCTTCAATACATGGGACAATATTACTAGATACTCTATTTGACTTGTGTTGCTAAATTGTAGGGGGTGCTAGTTTTGGTGATCCGGGTTTAATTTGGTAAGTGGGTCTCAATAGGTTGCAACTTGTCTATTGTTCCCGCTCTCCTTAGTATCCTAGGAAGGGTAATCAACTGATTGGTACATATTCAAACTACAATCCTTTGACACATTGGTATAATTAACTTGTCGGTTGCATGAGTATAAAAATATATAACTAGAGGGATATACAATACACCCTGTGTTTTGTTTGTATATCTAGATTGAGGCTTAGAATATAATAGTGTTTGATTTTTCTATTTTGTTTCTAGTTCTGTTGCTAATGTAGCTTCTTTTTGTTGTTTCCTGTTCACTTTCACAAATAAATTAGTATAGACTACATCTATTATGTCATTCCTCCCTCTCCCACAATTGACCATACCACCACTATATGTTTAAACACATTGTTGGCAACTATTACATGCAATAAGAGGGGATGGATCAAGGCATTGTTTTATTGCTAGAATGGATGATCCTTGCAATGGATTTGCTGACATTAGTGATGATTTATAAGCAGGTCTCTTGGTGTTTTTTTTTTTTTTTTTGAAAAAACTCGAGCAAGGAAGGCCTTTGGTGGGCGAAATACACAAAGAGCCTTATTCTTGGATGGTTGGAGTCGGCCTAGTGTGTGTTTGTTCTAGGATTGGTGTTGCTAGCTGCTAAAGTGTTTGTGTAAGAAGGTTATCTGTTGTTGTGTCAGGAGCTATAGCTAGAGTAAGTGAAAGAGGTAATTGGTAAATTTGTGGTCGAAGAGTGGGTAAATCATTAAAAAATTTGTTCTAGTTGTGAAAGAGAAGGGTTAAGCTAAGGCTAATAAGGGGGAAAAAGTGAAGTCTCTATAAAAAAATTTTGGATTAAGGAATTGAAGACACGCTCCCGATTTTACATATGTTATTGTGTTAGATAGTTTTTTTAATACAAATATGGCAAAAGGTTGCATCTTTCATACCAATGCAGCTAATTTGCATCATTAGGAGAGTGTTCATTTTGAGTTTAATAGAAGTTGATGTCCTACAGGAGGGCAAGACTTAAATCATGATTCTTTGAAACTCGAAGGAATACCTTTTATCAAGTATAAGAAAAGTAAGATGTTGGATATGATTAGTTACTTTATCATTTGATGAGTTATGGGGTAGTAAATTAGAGGCAAGAAAAGTAAGGTAGTTCATAAGATGTGAGAAATATGCACATATGTGATATGTGATAAAGAAGCTTAGAGATTAAGAGTTTTCGTTGTTTGTTTAACCACAATTGTTGGCGAATTACGTTATAGAAATATTAATGTTTTGGAATGCATGATTGGATGGTTAACCTACTATACTAGAATCTATGATGTGCAAAATGAGAATCAATTCATTTGTTTCTTAAAAAAATTTAAAGGAAGCTATTGATGTTTGAGTTTTAAGGTACCTTTTGTATAATAATCAAAGTAAAGAGAGAAGATGAGTCTGAATTTTGTTTAACCTAATTTTCTTTTTCTTTCCCTAGTATATTTTGGCTCTTCCTTGGACCTCTTATATTGCGAAAAAGTCATGTAGGGATGAACTGACATTTACCTCGACCCTTGAGCAATGCCCATGTGCCTTCACTACATAGCTATCGTAGTAGCTCATTGAGCATGTGAAATTTAGCCCAATGCCACACCTCTCTTGTTTTTCTTGATTCTCTTTTTATAGTGTACAATGTTGGATGTATATAATAATCATTATTTCGTTAGTCATCAGCAATTGTCATAGACTGTAAGGTGTGAGGATGGAGTAGATGGAAGGAGTATGGAAATGCTTAGTGTAGGACAGAGGTCGTTTCCAATAGTTTTTTCTTTAATATTTCTTTCTCTTTGCTTCTATGGTGAGTATTTGTTGATGCAAAAATGCAAACAAGCAAATGACACCCTATTTCTATGGATCCAAAGTCCAGAGTTCCCAAAAGATTCTTTGCAAACGTGTGAGCACTCTATGAAATGAAGATTAACAAAAATAGATGAGCAATTAATGTAGATATACTTTTAGTAGGGCAAAATAGCAATTATAAGGGATGTATAGACAAACTAGAAAGTAGAAACATAAAAGATAGATTAATCAAGCATAGCTCCTCATTGTGTAGAAAGCACATTCGGTATAAATTGAATCTAGAGCATAGTGATCTTTGAACCTTGATTAAACTAACATCCACTCCTAGGCTAGGATAAACTAAACTACGGAACTAAAGAAACTACTTGATATGAGGTTGATGTGTTTGTTGCTGTGTGTTGTTTGATCATAGTCTCATAGATGATCCTCTATTTATAGCCTGAGACCCTTGACTATTGTAGTTAATTTCTTCTCACTTCTTTTTCCTAAAGACCTTCATTTCTTTTGGAGCCACTGTCTCGTGCCCCCTTTTCATGTGATAATTTCTGCCAAAAAAACAAATTGCATTCTTCGTTGATTCCAAATTTCCAACTGTTTTCCATCTAGGAGATCAGTCTGCACTAGGATTCATATGCATAAATATATATCAAGGAATGACTGCTATGCTTCAACGTATTTCACCAGAGTCAGTAGAAGTTTGACCAACATTCTTTGTTGACTTTTGTTTTTTTGACTTCTGTTGACTTGAATTTTGTGGACTGTCTTCTTGGAATGGGTTAAAAAAAAAAGGTATGTAATATATCCCTTACATTAGGGCCTATAGAGCCGTTTTAAAAATGTGAGGAATAGTATTCAATGAGCATTTATTTCCAACTGTAACTATAACCAAGAGTCAGGTGTCCATATCGCAAACATCCTAAATGCTGTAACCGATTGTGGTAGTTGAATGTTGTCATAGATGTGATAGATCTATATAATGTTGAGACAAGCTGGTTAAAATATTGAAAGTGAAGATGGAGGTAGAAGGTGAGATGATGAAGAGTAAGGTTGAAGGGTGATGTAAGAGAGGAGCAGCATGAGTTTGTATCTAGGTACAGTGAGCTGCATAGAGTAATCTGCTCATTGATTATTGCTTACCTCTGATTTTGTGTGGTGGATGCTGTATTCTACTCTACTCTTTTCAGTTTTAGATGTAAAAGTAGATGGGAGTGAGGTTAATGTGGTTGGTATGTGGCACTGGCCACCAAGCTTCCAAATCTAAGAATTATCGCCAACTCTTAACTCCCCTACAAAGCCCAAAAGGAAAGAAAGCTCTTTTCATCTGTTGTAGGCGGAGAAAGGAGAGACTAAGTTGAGTGTCCTTGGCCCAAGCTGTGGTTGAATATCAAATTTGGTGGAAATTTTGATCGTAGGTTTGTCCAATGTATTTTCTAAGGTTGTCTCAGAGAGCTGGAGCATTCAGATCACTTAGATTTTCTCTACCACCCATTTCTTTGAGGGGTAGGTGTACAATGAGGATCTCTAGGTAGAGTTCAAGTTGGACAATGATTCCTTTAATGTACACTTCTTACTGATCTCAGCTTCATTTCTGTTGACTACACTTCATACTTCTGATAAAGATGCTGTTATGTCTCGTTACTCAAATCGAGTTCTGAATTCTGATTGACATGAATACTTCTGAATTCTGATAAGTTATGTGATGCATAGTTGTGTCTTACATATGGTGCAGTCACTGGGAAATAGAGTGACAACAGACAATCTTCTCTTAAGGGGTATTGAACTGCATGGCAGAGGGAATATCTATGTATTAGTCTTTCGTACTATTGATGCTGCGTGCCTGCATCCCATTAATCTGAGGGATGTGCAATAACTCAAGTTTGTATTCTATGAGTAATCTTAACTCTCTTGTAGGTTATATCTTTCCTCTTTGAAACAAAGATCATTGTCATTTTAACATGCAACCAATTTGACCTTCTTATTTGTCTGTCTTGTACAAACTAATAAATGAAAGCATTTTTAGGTTGAGTATTACTTCAGTGATGTGAATCTGGCTACAACTGATCATCTAGTGAGGTTCATCAACAAGGATCCTGAAGGATTTGGTATGATTGTGCTACTTCTAATTATTGATTCTTTTATATATTTATATACTCGAACCTTCAAAATCATCATCTTCTTTCCTTTTTCTTTTTTGCATAAAATTATAATCCACTCAGGTTGGTTTGGCTCCAATTTTTTGAATTATAGCTCAGTGTTTAGGTTAGTTGGCTTTGGAGCCTCTCCACACTGTCGGTCAACTTCAATGAAGTAATATACTGTGAAAAATGGCAATCTTTCATTCCTCATGTTTTAGTTGGCATAAGAGCTTTCCTTTTTTTTTTTTGCTTAATGAAGTACCCTTAAGTTGTGACATTTTCGTGGTTACGATGCATATGTAGTGCCAATATCTGTGGTTGCATCTTTCAAGAAGATCAAGGCCCTCATAAGCAGTAATTCTCAGCTTGCAGCTGTACTACGTAACTCATCAAAGCTTGTAAGCCCTACATCTCTTATGAAAGTTTACTTTCTTTGTGAATGCTTATCCATGCCTTATCATGATAGTTTACTTTCTAGTTTACAGTTATATCCTGCTTACTAATCCACTCTGTTTCATATTTTCTTACTGAGCTGTCTTGGCTGTTACCTTGTCAGGTAGTTAGTGAAGATGGGAAGAAAGTGAAGCGCTTGCATCCTCTAACTGGGCCCGATATGGAAGAGCTGCAAGTACGGCACTTGTTTTTTACCCCTGTTTACAAGTTTTCTATCAATACGGACTTTATATTAACTAATGGGTTCGGTTTGACATTTGTTTAGTAATTTTTGCATTTGTTTATTGTCTGCGCAGACTACCAAACTCCTGTGTATCATCTAACATCTGTTCTATTGTTTTTTAATGAGAACTTCTGACATCTGAACTATTTGCGTTTATGTATAGGCTCGAATAATTGTAGCTGAAAATTTACCCGAGGATCATTGTCACCAGAATCTCATGAAAGTTTTCTCAACTGTGGGGAGGTACTTGTTCATTTCCCTTGACAAATGCATCTGTTGAGTTCTAATCTTTAAAAGCTTTTGGAAACAATCAGCCTCATAAAGGATCCCATTGATGAAACGTTGGGACATCAGTTGATCTGTCTTAGGCTATGTTCAATACATAGTCAATTTATATCAAATTTAGCCTACATTAAAAAATCTGATTTAGCTGTAATGAAGTACCCCTTTCCTCCCTTTTTGTTTTTCCTACTTGGCCTTGCACATGTGCCAAGGTTTGTGTCACAAGAACAAGCCATTTTGTTTTTTTAAAATATTATAATTTTGCGGAGAATCTATCTTACTTTTTGCAAGGGGGCATATCATTACTTGGACAGATAAAACTAGAAGTATATGCAGAAGTAGGAAGAATAAAGCGGAATAAATAAAGACTGGAAGTCGAAAGAATCGAATGGGACGAAAGGTTTACAGAATTTTTAGCAATATTATTAATTATGAGAGAGAGAGAGAGAGAGAGAGAGAGAGAGAGAGAGAGAGAGAGAGAGAGAGAGAGAGAGAGAGAGGAAAGCGAGAAAATATGTTTAACATAAATTTTAATAATGTTGAGATCAAACTAGACAAGATTAGATCAAATCGGACCAGATAAAATTTACATCAGTAATTATCAGGTTGACTGGACTTGATATAGCCTTCTAAGTTCTAACAAGCACAACTGGTAGAGAGGCTCTTTTGAAAGGTCCTTAAAGAGAATATTTCAAGACCGGAGTGTTATTAGAAGGAGAAGACTTGTAATTAGAGACAATTAAAAGCATTAGAAACAAAAAGAAAGAAAATGATAGCATGTTTACCTAATAATGTATGACTTCTAATAAACTTATTTATTTTCTCTAGTGTAAAGAGTATCCGTACCTGTCAGCCTCAACCTTCCAACACTGGTGCTTCATCAGCATCCAGGCCATCAAAAACTGATAATATGCTCTACTGCAACAAGGTAATTGTGGGCCTTCATTGGAATGCAATCTGTTTCTTCAACAATGCTTTGTTATCATAATTCGTTTCTTTATAGAACTATATATATATATATATATATATATATATATATATATATATATATATATATATATATATATATATATATATATATATATACCAAGGATCTCTTGGCCTAGTGGTTAAGATTGAGGTGTTGTGAATTTTAGGTCGCAGGTTCGAATCCCCCCTCCTCGTCTTTGTACTGCCTTCGTGGCTCATATGGATAAAAAAAAGATATATATTGTGTGACACTAACTTTTCAAGTTATCATTGTGTTTGATAAATTACTTTTGCAATGTTCTTTTGGATCTTTTATACCCTTCTAATTGGGATCACAAGTTCTTCATTTCTAAAAAAATGCCACAACCTGATTTTGCGGTTTGCTAATGTACAACTTTGACCATTAATATCTCTGATAATTATTAGTAAAAATGGTAACAGTTATCAAGATTAACAACATTTTACATAATAATGTATTTATTATTTATTCGTACAAAATATGTTCATATTTAGTATTGAGTAATGCAGAAGTCTAAGTGTTACAATTATTTACAAATGGAGGAACTAGATATTTAATTGATATCTATGCAGCTTATTGTTTTGGCCACAAATGATGACACTCATTCGGAGTGAAGACAGGCATGTATCAATGCCATTGGTTGGGCTTTACGATTTCTGCTATTTACACTTTTGTTGTTGAGGGAGGGGGAGTTTTATAAGGAGCAGAATTGCTCAGCTCTCTCTATTCCAAACTTTCTTAAGTTCGCCCCAAAGCCCTCCTCCGCTCTTCAAAAGAAAACCCCAAAAAGAAAATATCTGAAGTTGTGGCAGTAAAGGTGGGATAACTTGTTCCACAGCAGGGGGGGAATCTATCCCTTTTTTACCGAAACGGACATCCATATAAGAGTCTAAGGAATATGCCCACAATCGGGCGATAGACAGATATAATCCTACCAAACTTAGAGAAAGTCTTATTGCCCTAGAAGCCAAAACTCTTAACTAACTCTTAGGCGAAAGGCTTCCATGCTGAAGAGCCTGGTATGAAAGAAAGCTAGAACTCCGAGTACAGACAGAGAGAGGGAGATATTAAAATAGGCTGTTAGGAAGAATCAGCTGCAGATGTTAGAAAGTGAACTGTACTGCTGCATTCCGTAGAATTCCGGGAATTGGAACTGGCAAAAGAGGAGACTTTTGCATACCTTACTTACTAAGAGACTTTCGAAAGACCAACTCTTTTCGGGTATTGGTTGGACTGGCTGAAAGAGGATGACTCCGCTGACCACTCGTACCTTTCTGTCGAGCCTTCCCCTAGGCTACTGGACTTTCAGACAGGAAAAAAAGAACAGAAACTTTCACGCGAGACTGGCTAGATAATAAAGCTTGAAACTGGAGCGAAGCAACTCGACTAAATCATAGGTTAGCTTCCTTAGAAGGTTCAACTAGCGCTTAGAGTTCGGTGCGAGGATCAACTCCGTACCCTTCCTTCAGATATTGACTGCTTTGCACGAGCTGAGACAGTGTAGATAGATCCGGATAAGGCAAAGACCACATTCCTACTGCTATAACTAAGACTGGAAATTCCCTCAAAGAAAAACAGACTTTTTGTTGCATCGATCGATTGGCTTAGAAGTTGGAACCTTCTTTTCTCAACTCAAATGCTTCGAGTTTAAGTTAGTGTTCATTGCTTACTTGTAAATAGATATTAGAAGTTTCTCCTAAGTGGGATAGAAGGAAGATAATAGCGGATTTCCCACAAAATGAATTCTACCAAAGCATTCTCCTTTGAATTAGACCGCTCGCGACCTATGTCAATCAAAGGAATGAATGGTTGACAGGCGATGGATAAAAAGAAGTGGAAGAAAGATGTGCGATTACCACTTCGATTAAAGAGTAAGGTACTTTCTACTTGAACTTCTAAGGTAATGCCAATTTGCTTAAGGGAGGTTCTTACTTGACTTAGGTGTGAAGATACCAGTACATACAATGATAGAGGTAGCTTAGCTCCTTCGACGAGTTGGCTAGACTCTTATCGAAATTGCGTATATATAGAAAAAGAGATTCTGAATGAATTGCGCGGTAAATGTTTTTGTCTGAACCTCCCGTTCTCTCTCCGATAGCACGCAGCCGATAAGAGAGACAGATAGAAAGTGTGCAGTGAAGGATGTTTCGTTGTAACCAGTCTTTCTTGGAAAAAGGGCTCAAACAATGCCTGTCCCATGCGTTGTTGGTCAACAACCAACCACCTATACAGACTTTAACCACCATTTCTAGAGGCTTGACGGAGTTCAGCTGTCTGGAGGGAAGAATTCAAAATCAAAACGTTCTTATGCCTCAACTGGATCAATTTACTTATTTCACACAATTCTTCTGGTCATGCCTTTTCTTCCCGAAACTCACAAAGATAAAAGGAAGTGAGTTAGACAAAAAGAGAAGCAACTTGGACAAAAAGAAACGCAGCAACTTGGACAAAAAGAAACGAAGCAACTTAGACAAAAAGCAACGAAGTGACTTAGACAAATCTTTTTTGTCGATAACCTCAGACCAATCAATCGAATATTGATTAATACATAATCGATCGAACACTACTTGAAAACGACTCTTCTGATCAATCCAAGGTTTCTTCAACCAAACTCATCAATCACATCTAGCTTCTTCTGAGATATAAAAATCCCAGATTCAGAGTGATCAACTTCTAACCCAAACCTCAGTTTACCTAAATCCTTCATCTTCCTGTTTTTGGACAAGAGGGTTTTCAGGTTCTCAATCTCTTGCTGGTTGTTTCCGGCAATTAGCAGATCATCAACATAAATGAGAATAGCAATGAAGCAGTCCCCTCTTAGTTTGAGAAAGAGTCTCCGTCCTGAACACAGAAGGAAGGTGGGTTTGTAAATGCTTGAACTGATTGATCTAAGTGAGCTACGAGGTTAGTCTTCTAGGATCAACTTGCTTCAAAGTTCCCATTCATTTATTTGTGAATTTCAGGAATGATCCTTGTCTAATAGTATACCTTCTTCGATCTCCCGAGGAAGGACTCCCATGGAGCAGTAGGCAAGTAGTGAATCATATCCCATTCTCTAACTAGAACTCCGAGTGCGAAAGGAAGCAAGGGAAGGTTTATAAATAAGAAAAAGAGTAAGGATGGAAGGAAGGCTGGTCTGAAGAAGTGGCAGCAGCATGCAACGTATTGGTGTTTCGGGAAGAAGGCTTTCAAGTCTTCTTTGGTGGGATCCGTAGTTCGTATCGTCTATTGGCTCCCAATTATCATTGCCTATCCGCTCGAAGCCTTAAAGTAAAGGACTGGGGAAGTCCATCAATACTGATCGTAGACAATTGACATTAAGTGGGAAGAGTAGACTTCAAGTATTGGACTTACGTGAGTTGGTCGGGTCAAGGGCCTGGGGCAGTCGCTACAGAGTAGGCTTGAAACCGAGCGGGAACATGGCGGGTAGTAGCCTTTAACAGTGCTGGTCTACCCCGATTTTCTTTCCCATTGAGAGGGACTGAAAGACTTGGTTTCGCCACCCCTATTTAATGAGTAGAGCTCTATTGAGAAAGACCTTGGAATTGGCCAATCACCAAGGGCGATGTTAGGTTAGCATTCTGTTATAACGAATAGAACGAACTCGAGTTCAGTTCACCGGTACGGCACAGGTCGGACGTTGGGATCGGAAGCTTCTAGACTAAGCCCTTATCCGGTCTGTCTGTAAACAATTATATGTCTGTCTTGGCTTTCTAAAGGGGCCCCACTCGGATGCAATTCTATTAGTCAAGGAACTCTCTTTACTGAAGAACTCGCTTTCCCTCGCTAGGGAAATGGCTTTTACTAGAAGGATTCTCCTACATATCCATACTAAAGGCAATGCAATTGACCGGGGAGATGCAAAGACAATAGAAAGCGCCTTACTGGCAAATACAACTGGTGTTACATCGTTTTTGTGCAATACACTTCCCTAAGCGGGCTTGAAGGCCTATTTTTCTAAGACTGGTGAGAAGTCCGCCGAATAAGATCAAATCGTATGATCCGGGCAATGCATGAGATGATAGGATAGAGAAAAGGTCCGGGATTGCTTTTATTGTCTTTTGCTTCCCCTATACAACTAAACAAAAAAATCTCCACATTCCCACTCGAGGTAAGCCCTTTTGTTTGTTCACGAGATGCTTTCACTAATCGACCCTCCTTTGGGAGGTCATAGATCTGAGGTTTCTTTGACACGCTTTGGACCAGCGCCTGGAAAGCAGGTCCTTTCTAAGCCGCCGGAAAGCTGTAACACTAGAGAAGCTACGACTCCCAACATTACCCTAAACCCACCCCGTCTAAAGAGCGCCCTCTTCATTCGCCTTAGGAAAAATCCCATTTCATTCGGGTTTTCTATTCTGAAATTCCTTATCCCCACTGGGGGAAGTAGCTAACCTAACTTCATATGAATTAGTAAGGAGGGAAAGCGAAGTAACTAAGGGGTATTACTGACGAGCTAGGAAAGGAGTTGCTCTCTTTCTCTTCCTTTACACAAGTCCATGCACCTATAGCTCGATCTACTAGCGCTCTCTTTCTCTTCCTTCCAGGTCAAGACCTTCGCTTGTTTTGTTGACCAAAGAGCGACCTTTCGTCCTTTCCATCTCCCACCCATGCATGATGCTTACGTCCTGTACTGAAAATCATACCAATTCAGATTGAGCCAAGAGCGGGAAAGCATAGAATGTGGGGTTGAGAAACTCGTTTTCGAGATGTTTCAAGATACTTGACTGAAAGAAGAGGGATGAAGTGACAATGAGGTCATTCAAGCATTTGGGCTTGCTTTGATGATGGGTAGGCTTGTTCCCTTCTGTGGTCTTTCATCGAAACAGGCCCAAGTCTTAATTTGTAGGATGGTCCATGTACATGTAGGCTTGGGTCTTTCATTCAGGCCCTATTGGGGCACCCTGTGGGCCAATGCGTATAAGCTTGGGCTTTACTAACGTGGCTCATTTGACGACTCAGTTAATGAATGTCACGAGTCCATTCGCATAGAATATTGAATCTTTTCCACGTTAGCTGATTGTACAAAGCTTGTTTGTTCACATAGGCAGTGTGATTTGGGGATCTTTTGTTTGCTCCGCAAGGTAGCAGAGCCAGCCGGTTTTTTCAATAAATAGGCATAAGAGTATTTGAACTGCAGAAAAGTAGTGCGGAGAACTAGTCAGAATTGGGCCTGCCATCCAATCGTGACATGGATGATCCGCCGAATCCATTGCTGATTTCACCACGATCAATTAGGTGAAACGGTTCTGCAAAGTTTGTTTGTTCATTCAAGCAGAGTGGTTATAGTAGTCAAAATTAGGTCTGCCATGCAATTCGTACTGCATGGCGAGACTCCTCTACCACTCTATAAATAGAGGCTCGATAAGTGTCTTCACTTCATCAAATTCAAATAAAATAAATTGATTACTTGTACGTATGGCTATGGATGTTGCAAACAGGCTTTTATGCAATTGCTGCTGAAATGAGGCAACTGCAAAATGAGATGGAAGAGCGTCGTAGAGTGCTAAACCTCTTTTTGAGGAGTGTTAGAACACTGGATCCTGCCAGGAAAGAAGCGCGCATTCGCGCTGCCATAGAGCGTATCGAGGATTTGGAGGGGAGTCAGCAAGCGCTGCGGGCGGAGCAGCAAGCACTCATAGTGCAGGCTGTCACTCACGGGAACCAGGAAGACTAGAATAGATTAGTCCGTCGACTCTTTCTAGAAGATTGAAATAAGTGTCTGTAGACGCAAAGTAGTGTGTAATACTCTCAATAGACG
Organism: Beta vulgaris subsp. vulgaris; assembly: GCF_026745355.1. Taxonomy (NCBI): domain Eukaryota; kingdom Viridiplantae; phylum Streptophyta; class Magnoliopsida; order Caryophyllales; family Amaranthaceae; genus Beta; species Beta vulgaris. The sequence continues at coordinate 18,357,448 of NC_079204.1, read as the reverse complement.
AAAATCTAGGAGATTTAGATAACGAAGAAGAAGTGTAATGGAAAAACGAAATCCGCTTTTTGTGATTTGCCTAAGAATCTTTTTGATATCAGTGAAAAGTCAAAAGATTGAATCTTGCCTATTGATAACCAGTTTCTTCCATCCATAACACCGTCTGAGATAAAGAAGAAGAAGACCATACATTAAAACAAACTACTTTGCGTCTACAGACACTTATTTCAATCTGATAGAAAGAGTCGACGGACTCTTCTATTCTAGTCTTCCTGGTGCCCGTGGGTGACAGCCTGCACTATGAGTGCTTGCTGCTCCGCCTGCAGCGCCTGCTGCCTCCCCTCCAAATCCTCGATACGCTCTATGGCAGCACGAATGCGCGCTTCTTTCCTGGCAGGATCCAGTGTTCTAACACTCCTCAAAAAGAGGTTTAGCACTCTACGGCGCTCTTCCATCTCATTTTGCAGTTGCCCCATTTAGGCAGCAATTGCATAAAGCCTGTTTGCAACATCCATAGTCATACGTGCAAGTAATCAATTTATTTTATTTGAATTTGATGAAGTGAAAACACTTATCGAGCCTCCATTTATAGAGTGGTAGAGGAGTCTCGCCATGCAGTACGAATTGCATGGCAGACCTAATTCTGACTACTATAACCACGCTGCTTGAATGAACAAACAAACTTTGCAGAACCGTTTCACCTAATTGATCGTGGTGAAGTCAGCAATGGATTCGGCGGATCATCCATGTCACGAATGGGATGGCAGGCCCAATTCTGACTAGTTCTTCGCACTACTTTTCTGCAGTTCAAATACTCTTATGCCTATTTAGTGAAAAACTGGCTGGCTCTGGCTACCTTGCGGAGCAAACAAAAGATTTCCAAATCACACTGCCTATATGAACAAACAAGCTTTGTACAACCAGCTTACGTGGAAAAAATTCCATATTCTATGCCAATGGACTCGTGACATCCATGTACTGAGTCGTCAAATGAGTCACGTTAATAAAGCCCAAGCTTATACGCATTGGCCCACAGGGTGCCCCAATAGGGCCCGAATGAAAGACCCAAGCCTACATGTACATGGACCATCCTACAAATTAAGACTTGGGCCTGTTTCGATGAAAGACCACAGAAGGGAACAAGCCTACCCATCATCAAAGCAAGCCCAAATGCTTGAATGACCTCATATGATGATGCTCTGTCTCTATGGATTGAGATGAAAAAAACTTCCCTCTCCATAGTAGGATTCTCTATGCCCATACCTCTGACGAACCGAATCAAGCAGTCTGATCATCCTTGTACGTCCCCCTCTTCTGTCAACCGTTGAAAGAGCATAACCCAGAACCCAGAAATGAACCATATCGATCCAAGGTTCCCAGGAAAGAGGGAAGGTTAAGCAGACCATAGGAAGAGCCTGTCCTGATGAAGTCAATCAGAGAGGACGGTTAGGTTCTTTCGTGAATCTCCTCATCTGCTTAGCTTATAGAATCACACTGTTATAGCTATAGATCGGCTCCAATCACAGACATTACAATCAATGGTTGGATGATCAATACCATCGACCTATTCCACTGCTGAATGACGGAAGCTTTTTCTTACTGATGGACTGATCCAGGGAGTTCAGACTGACGGTTAGATGGTTGTTCGCTTGTGTCCTTCTCTTCCTTCCCCACCTCCTTCGCGCAACTCCTCGCGTAAGGGCTTCGCTCGAGTGTCGTTCCCAGGGCTAAATAGGTATGATCCCATCCTTCCAAAAGAAGAGAGCTAGGCACCAGCTTCAGAATGAGAATCTTCAACGGAGATCCTTCCTTCAGTTTAGCAATCAATTAGATCCCGACTGCCTTAGCCTTGATGAAGCATAGCTTGCCGTTTGATGCTACTCTTGGGAACATTGAGACATCGACTTTAAAGCATCTCGTAGTTGATCGGTACTGCCATCAACAGTACCAACATGGACAAGGACTGCTGAACATGGATAGAACGAGAGTCGAACTCGCGACTCAATCACTCTTTTTGTTTGGAAGATCATTCGTTCTTCACTCTCTTGCTCTTTTTTACCCGCGGGGAGCGCAGCAACCAAGGTGCATATTATCATATAGAAACAAGCAAAGCGTAGCGAATCACATAGATAAGCCACTTACGCCTATTTCTTAGGCGTAAGGGCGGGCGAAGGGGATGGATGTCTGAGCGGTTGAAAGAGTCGGTCTTGAAAACCGAAGTATTGATAGGAATACCGGGGGTTCGAATCCCTCTCCATCCGCGAGGTCATAAGTTGATAAAGGGCATCTGAACGTAACGCTTCCTAGAGGACTCTTTCTTTTACTTTTAGTGCCAATTATGTGATGTATTATAAGATTTTTCTTAAATGATCTTAACATATATAGCGTCAGATGTTATGAAAGTAAGGCGATCCCCGAAAGCGAAGAAATGAAATCAAAGCGCATTGGAATCATCGATCATATAGAATGTGTGCCGCGAGTGACCCGTCTGCGCAAAGGCAGAATAGCGGATTGGCTTGTCTTGCCTCTATCTTCCGGGGACTCCTAGGGCTCTTTCAATTGGACTTGTCTCGCTTAACTCGTCGAGTAGTGACTCTCCCGGAATGAAGATCTGTTCGATCAGTATCCCGAAAAATCCTTAGAATGAGTAGCTCCTAGCCCCTGCTTCTATCATTGGTGCTATCATCGTATTATAATCATTCCCGCAGGACCTCTTTCTATCAATTGAATAAGAGAGAGGGTAGAAAAGAAGGGGATGGATGGCTGGGCCATGAGAAGGAACGCTAGCTAGATTCTTAACACATGCAAGTCGGACGGGGGGAAGAAGCGGGGTAGAGTAATTGGAAAAACTCATCAGGCTCATGCCCTGAAGATTACAGGTTCGAATCCTGTCCCCGCCTAAGAACTTTTTTTTTCATTTTGGGATTTGTTGTTTTTTCGGGAGGGAACAAGAGAATGAGGTTTGTTTCATTTTTAAAGAAATGCTTACCAAAGGAAGACAGGTTGGTTCGAGAACCCCTTGGTTAAAGGAAAGAGGGGTCCTGATTCCGGGACGGAGCCGTATGACGCGAGAGTGTCACGTACGGTTCCTTTGAGAAGGGTGTGATACCACCACCTATCAGGCCCGACGAGCGGTCCACGGAGCTGCATCCTTACTCACCTGGTCTATGCACATCGCTTTCTCCAGGAGGTTGGCCGCCTATCCTAGATCTTCCCATTTCCAAGAGGATCCCGGGCTCGATCTGGTTTAGTATCAAGGTGATTCTCTTTCTCTTTCTATATATATGGGTCCGTGCAGCATTTCCACGATATCGTTATGATCAATTAATGGGACTTGGCCGGAAAGTGTTCTTGCCTCTATCATTAGCTCGGGTAGTCGCCGTTTCTGGTGTTTTAGTCACCTTTCAATGGCTCCCTTAATTATGTGCGAGGAATTTCTCTATTGAGTAATGGGAAGCGGGCTACTCCCCGAAAATGTCCATAGTTGGTTGGGGATTCATTCGTTTCAAATGTTTTCAAGATACCTATAAATTCTTACACCAAGAATTGACAAGCGGACAAGATTCTTAGAGACGTTGAGCTCTTCCTGCAGTCTAGTCTTACTTTTTAAATAATGAAAATATTGTAATAGATACCTGACATTTGTTATGTGTTGTGGGGAATTTTATTAAATTTTTGATTATGGTCAAACTTGGTGGATTTCTTTTTTTTTTTTTTTTTTAGTTTTAGCCATGTGAAGTCTGTCCTCATAGACAGTTTCTGTATAATGGAATTTTAGTGGATCATGATGTAATTCTAACTTCCATAGAGGATTATAGGTTATTCTCATTACTGTATGCTGTATGCAGAAGGCTGTCCTTGTTTCGTCTGCTAGAATGAGAGGAGTTAGTAATTGCGTACCTATAACCTAGTAGTCCCTTTGGAAGCATTATCTTGCAAGGGATCCAAAATCTTAGTTACATGATATATTGAGCGCTCATTTGGTCGAATGTAGGAATTTAGCATTACGTAGGAAATAGTATTTCCCTTGAAGTTTCATTTCCTAGGATGTGGCAGAAGCTGTTTGGTTGATCATTCCTAGGTTCGTAAGTAAGTATCTTCCTCCATTTTGTAGGAAGTACGAACTTCCTTGGAAGTACAACTTCCTACATTATTTGTCAACCAAACTATCTCACCTAATTTTACTTCCTAGGAAGTTCTACTTCTAATGAATTTTATGTCAACCAAACAACCTCTTAGTATTATTTGACGTATTATAAATCAAACAGTTGATATGGTCTCTGGCACTAATTGAACACTGTGAAGTGTGAAGTACAGTGGCCACAGGAAGAGGCGTCAAACCTTTCAACAAAGTTTGCCGGTCATATTAGAAGTTAATTTGACCTGGTATCAGACTTAATGGCTGAGTTTTGATCAACAATTTTGTTTCTATTTTGTAGTTGCATGCGTTCGTGGAATATGAATCAATTGAGCTGGCTGAGAAAGCGGTATGAAATGTGTCATTTTACATGTTTTCTTTCGTATGAAAAACTCGCTTTTTCCTTTATCAGTTGCTTGGAAGGAAATGACATAATCTTCTTAACTCTTGTATACTTTTTGCAGATTGCTGAGCTAAATGATGAGGGCAACTGGAGGAATGGCTTAAGAGTTCGTGCATTGCTTAAACATGGGGTAGATGTTTCTCAACACTGTTTCCTTTTTTCCTCTTTGCGGAGGCTCTTGTTTTCTGGAAGGCGCATTTCCTTGGCTAAAAATTACACTTTATGTTGTACTTTCATGATCATAATGCCAAGTAAAGTGATGTCTTGCACCTTCTTATCTTTGGATTAGGAAAGGTAAACCGCGTAGGCTGGCTCCCAACATAATAAGCCAGCTTGAAGTGCACGATGTACCTGGTTGATGGTTTCTTCATCTAAGTTGATTTTGTCTTAAAGGGCTAAGGGCTCTGACATTGTTGTGTTGTATCTGTGAAAAGAAAACCCATTTGTCCTGCATGTTGATGGATGAATATTAAATTAAGAGGATGCAACTTCTAACCTACCACCCTTCCTGCCTTCTGTTTTAGATTAAGAATGAGTTTAAATGAACTTCACAATTTCTGGATATCTGCTTTATATCAAGAGTTTGTTAAGCTCAAGAATGCATGTCCATGTCTGTGGCTTTCTTATATAATTTTTCATTCTTTTTGGTATCAGTCTAAAACTGCACAAACACGGGGGAAGAAATCTGGGAATGAAGGTGAAGTGACATGTGAGGAAGAGGATGCTTCCACATCCGAGCAAAACCAGAATGAGAAACCATCAGAAGACCTTTCAACACAGCCTGATGTCCACTCTCAGGAGCATGTAAGTGTTTTTGTCGTCTTTATTATTGTTGCTTTTTTCTTAGTGGTTGGGACTTGTGACAAAGTCTGAAAGATTTCATTTTCAATGATAAATTGTAAGAACTGATCTACGAATTTAAATTAATTTATCATATGAACTTTAGATTGTTTTCAAGAAATACTTTGGTTATTTATCTTAATAATGCTCACTAAATAGTTTGGTAATTATATTTTAATCATGCTCACTAAATGCTTAGAGCGGGAGCCTCATTGGGAGTATTGTGATAATTTTGTTTTTCACTAATTGTATCTTTTAATGGTCAAATTTTGACCTGAATTGCTAAAATGAACATTTTAGGAACGGAGGATGTTTATTGGTTTCAGTGACAAACGTTTTTGAACAATTACTGGATCTTCTGAAATTGATGGGTTTATCATGAGTTGCTTCTTCTTGTCTTGAAATTTTCCCTCTGTTCCTGACTTCTGAAATATAGGACATGAGTTATTCATAGTTTCACACTGCAAGTCAACTGACAAAGTCTTAGGCACTTATTTTTTATTGCCAAGTTTCCTAGCTTCCCTTCTTTTCTCTCTATATGACTACTTGAAGAATGTTCAAATGGGAGGATATAGTAGCAAATTAATTTTTATTTTTTCTTCATATGAGGGCCAAGGGCTCCTTAATATGTGAACTACTCCTACAAGGCTACAACATTAATAGCCATATATTTCGAAATAGAGTGAGTACTCTGTATTTTCCTGCTTGGAACCTCCAAACATATAGTTCACATTCTTATACTTATTCCTAGTTTTAATTTGCTTGTCAATTCATAATGAAAAGCTAAGCCTGTGAACATCTGTCTCCTTCCACTCCACATTAATTGAAGATTGTCCACTCTGTTTTTTTATGCTGCTTGGAATGTCAAATCCGCTGGTTCTAACTTCTATGGACTGAAGCTCATAAATGGTCAAGTAGCTTATAGTAATGGAATTGAATATATCAATTATAAAGCATATGATATAATTGACCATTAGATTCTTTTCACTTTTATCACATATTTCCTCCGTTCTTTTTCTATTGCAGCATTTGGGTTTTTACACTATTCACCCACCACCCTTTCACTATCTATTGTGATCAAACTGTAAAGGAAACATATAATCATGTAGGGTCTTGTTAGGTTGGTCTTGATGTTTATTTTCAAAATATCGAATTTTTATAAATTTTAATGGAAAGTAATTACAAATAGTAATAGTTAAGCTGTGCATTGGCAAGCATGAAAACTCAATTTTTTGCAATAGAAAAAGAACATAGGAAGTATTATTTTTAACCCTTACCTTTTCAGTAAAATATTTGTTTTCTGTGTGCTTATTAAGCATTTTCTTGCTAAATTAGGCAGCTCAATGTCAGAGTCTGTAGATTAATAGCTTCTTAACTTTTTAAATTCAGGAGCTGATAATTAGAGTATGCCGTGTCATTGAACAGGTGGAGGAGCAGACCTTGGAAAAAGAGGGCGGGCAGAAAAAGACCCGTAATCGGGGCCGTGGAAAAGGGCGTGGAAGGGGTCATCATAATCATCATCAGAATAATAGAGGAATACACGTGGGATCCCCACCTATTAACAATGCAATGAATGGTGAGCACCCTATTGTAGCAAAGCAGCAGCCCCCTGGCCCTCGTATGCCTGATGGCACCAGAGGTTTCTCCATGGGCAGAGGGAGACCAGTTGCTGTCAATACAACAGCTTAAAAGCAAGTTACCTGCCCCCATTTGGTTGATTGAGTTCTTTCTATTTCGTGTTCTTCCAGAGTCTGTGTGTGGCTGTGTGCTGAGTGCTGGGTGCTGGGTGCTTGTGAGGGGGAGAGTTTTGCTTTGTGGGTTAATGGCAGGGGTTTAGAGCAAGCTATTAGTTTGGCTTTTAATCCTATGTTGTGCTGTGATTGTCATTTGCATCCAGGGAAAAAGATGATGTCGAAAATGTATTGTGCCTATTTTTTCTTATGAAATCCCCTCTCCCCTTCCGAAAAAAGGGGATAAAAAAAAAGAAAGAAAAATGTAGAAAGTAGAACCATGAACCTCGGATTATATACCTGTAGAGTTGTGAATGAAGAACTTACAATGAAATGCAAGTCATATGTAACTTATTATGGCCTCTCTTTCTTTTGTGGATTTAATCATGCAGATTCTTTACATATTCATATGTAACAAGTTACAAATACTGAATCAGACACCATCTGCATTTACAAATATTGAATACCAAAAAATTCAGAAGATGGACATTTTCAAAAGGAAAAAAAAAACAAGATTGATGCCAATTTTGTCAAAACGTCCAAAAATGTAGAAGAAAGATTTTTTCATATGAGTCATATGATTCATAATTTTATATAAAATCAATTAATAATTTCTGATCTAAAAAACACTCATACCTATTTTAATATTTTCAAAAATTTCAACAGGAAAAAAAAGTTATACATAGCAAACTTACTCAGACGAATCTTCCACAATTTGAGAAGGAAACATTATTGAATGAGATCGAAAAGGCTAGCTTTGATTGTTGTTGTCCAAAAAGTTGCAATGATAAATTCATGAAAAGCTCAATGACCAAGATTAAAGAGGTGATGAAAGAGAGAGAAGAGAGATAATCGAGGTGACGAAAGAGAAAGATTAGAGAAAAGGGGTCAAGAATTCCACAATAATTTGTTTCCTTTTAACTAAATGACGACTAACATTTTTGTTACCATTGGATAATGGAAAACAACAAATGATTTGCCTATTACCAAGTAACAAATGGAGTTTTTTGAATCAAACATGGTGAAAAGGAATGGTAATGTTGTTTCTATTTCCAGTCATTATTTTCGATGACTAAATACGGTGATTAAATTAAACAACTACTCAAAAAATAATAAAAAAAAGCAATAATAATTCAACTTTTAATGATTTTTTTAGAAAAATCTCAACTATACAAGTTCTAATGACTAACCTACCTTTTTTTTTAAACAATTCTATTTCTTTATTAACTTGTTGAACAAGTGAAATAAAATGATGTGTCAACTTCTTGTTGATGCCTTTTTATTTCCTTAACTTCATCTCTCTTCTTTTTTCTTCGTTGCCTTGTCTTGCCTTGCCTTGCCTTGCAACTACCTCCTTATCCAACACCCACTTTATTTGATCATAACTTTCAAATTCAAATTATGTATTATTAGGGTAAGCGAAATTTGAAAATTTAGACTTGAGAATGCTCGAGATAGATTCGACTTAATATGTCTATTTACTACTCCCTCTGTTTCTTTCTAACCTATGAACTTTTCTTTTTTGTATGTTTATCTTTTAATCTACACCATTATTTCTTTTTCTACTCTTGAAAATATGTCTAATCTACCTTTTCTACCCTTATCATCTAGTATAGAATATTTAAATCTATTTTTTTTAGATTTCCTCTCGACCTTTTCAATTTCTCTCTCATACAGTTCCTCCTTTATTCTCCCAAAAATGAAGTTACTAAACTAAAAAGAAGCAAAATGAGTAAATTCTAATCTTTTTCTATAAAAGAAATAATGTCTCCTTCATAACATATTTTTATTCCTCTTAAGCATAACTCTTTTTCGCAGAACATCTACAATTGCAACCTTCACCTGTGGTAAGTGACTTCTCTTTCCTCTTGACCTTTTGAAAATAGTGATTTGAAAAAGAAATATGTTATCTATATTTTTTTTTATTATTGATAGATAAATAAGCTTTGATTTATTCTCATACAGGGCCAGACCTAAAGGCCATGTTTATATATACGAAGAAGAAGAAAAAATGTCCAATTGCTGAACCATGATCAGCAAATGAAAGGATATGGGATTAACACATGTATGATTAAAATGCGCCTTATTTATATTTTTGACCATAAAATTTAGAAATTTCATAATACTTAAAGATAATGTAGCTTATTTTTCCCTTTAGTCATTCTATTGCTCCTCTCGAAGAAAGGAGAAGATAGTTCCAGCGAGGTGAATATCTACCTAAGAAAGGAGAAGATAGTTTGGAGTAGTAGTTTCTCGATTTTGTAAGGTAATTGTGTTCTCGCCTATATAAGACAACTAAAATATCTACAACATGGGGTTCAACAACATTCGATGCAACTAGCATGAAGTAGTATTCAATGAATGCAATTACACCCAACCAAGCTCTTCAAAACCAAAAACATTGAAAATTAAACACCATACTTTTGTCTTGTCAGAAATTAGCAATTATAAGGATACGTGAAATTTATTCAAGAAGGAAGCCAAATAAAAAAGAGGCGATCTTAGTTTTTATGGAGTCACTTTGTGTTTACGCTACTTTTGAAGTGACTCCTTTAACTCAAATAATAATTAGCTAATTCTTCTCATAGATCAACTAAAATAATAATAATAAATATTATATATATACACATACATATTTCACAGAATAGTCTTATTTTAAAAAATTATGACAAAAAAAAGAAGGTTAACATTTTCAATGCCTTACTCTCAAATAAATGTTTTAACAAATAAAATACATTAATTTTAAATTACTTAAATTATTATTGAAGGCCTATTAGCTCAGTTGGTTAGAGCGTCGTGCTAATAACGCGAAGGTCGCAGGTTCGAGACCTGCATAGGCCAATTAATTTTTAATACTTTTGTTTTTTCATTTTACTGCTCACTTGCTCAGTCTCGACAACATCACCATTCTCCTCCTCAAATTTTCTCTCTCCTCACCTCACTCAACCAAAGTCCACTCCTCTCCACTATTCACTAACCTCTAAACCTCCATCAATGGCGACCGAATCATCACCACAATTTCAAAACCCTAATTCTCAACCCCAAACCAATTCCGATTCCCTAATCCTCTTTTCCGGACCTTCCTCTTTCCAATTCCAACCTTCTTCACCTCCTCCGTCACCGACGCCGGAGAATCCTTCGCCGGATATTCCGCCGAAAACGTCGTCGTTCGGAATATTCTCATTCCAGAAGCGTCCTCCGGTGAGAGTAACGACGGAGTACGACAGCGACAGTTCGGTTTTCTTCCACAAAGTGTCGTCGAAGTTCTTCAATGGCCTCGCTAAGCTCAAGTTCACTTTCCAGAATAATGGAAGAGGAGAAATCGCTGAGCCGCAGCTCGTTCTCGTTACGAAGCATCTTGCTGTTCACTATGATGTTGAGGAACATAATGCTTTGGTTAAAGGCTTTCTTGATGTTGGTCCTAATCTCACGCTTAAAGCATCTCATGATGTTAAGGTTTGTTTCATTCGACTAAATTACGCGTCAATCGATGTTATTAATGCTTAGTTATTGCTTAATCTTTCAAGTTTTATTGAATTTGGTGAAGTAGTGGAAGTGAAATTTGGGATAATTGCTGATGTAGAGGAAGAAGAGGTTTTGGTTTGAGAGTTTATTATCAATTGCATGTGTTTTTGATCGTGTGTGCTTTTTGAAGTTTCTTCCTGATTTAGGTTTTAAGGTTGGAGTAGTTTGATTATGGTTTTGTGGTAGACTTTAGTAGTAGTAGTAATTTGAATTTGGAAATGTTTTTATCAATCGCCTCTAAATTAGCTATCTCTTGTGGTTTAAGGTTTTACTCGTTGTTGCCGGTAAATATTGTCAGATTTTATGCTTCTGACTTAAGTTTGCAGTTTTGGTTTGCATTTGAGTTAGCAATTATGACCAGTGGTTCCTAATTCCTTTAACCCCCTGCGAACTGCAATCAGAGAAAGGTGAATTGATACATGCTAGTGGTATATTTTGGGCTAATTTAACATGATTAGATAGCAAATTGAGCTCCTTTGCTCAATCTGGTACTGTGAATTAGGCAACACTGGGAATTGCCACCTTTGAGGCCTTGTGAGAGACAAAAGTTGAGGCGAGTTTCTTTTTATACATCTAGACAATATAGGACTCCATTTATATATGCAGAGAGACTACATATAAACGCTACTACACACTGACAGCTGTACATGACAAGCTATACATCTTTGTTTTCCTTAACACTTCCCCTCAAGTGGAGAATTTATCCAAGTATGAAACCCCAGCTTGGAAAGAAGTTTGCTATGTTGTATAAAAAGTTTAACCTTTGTAAAGAAATCTGCAAGTTGCATCTTGGTTGATATATAGGAAGGCGTACGTAACCCATCTTTGAAATTATCCCTGAAGAAGTGACAATCTACTGCAATATGTTTGGTTCTTTCACGGGAAATTGGGTTTGCAGTAATAGAAATGGTTTCTTGATAATCACATACGAGCTCAACACTACTATATGCAAACCAAGATCTTTTACTAGATGAACTTACAAATGTTGCATCACAAGTAGTGAGCGCCATCGGTATATATTCTGCATTTGCTGTAAATATAGCAACCACAGTTAGCTTTATAGTTTCCCAAGATACTGGAGAACTTCCGAAGTTCTACATAATGACCGCTAGTGCTATGTGCCATTAAATTTTAACTGTGAAGGGAAAGGGACGGAGGAAGGAGATCCAATGTTAGGGTAGTAAACTTGCCTTCAGGCTCAGATGCTATGATAAATATCACATTGATTGATTCGGTACAGTGTTGAAAGCTGTGTCAAACCAAGCTACATCTGAGTGAAACTGAGGCTCAACTGACTATGCGTAGTTGCGTACTATGTCTATGATTACCGAATACATTGGTAATGTTGGATCATGTGCTCTTCAAGTTGGAAAAGAGATATATTAAACTAGTAGTGGAGAAACTCAGTGGAGCAATCTGCGAAAGACTTGTTTCCTTCTGCACGAGGGAATTTTAATTTCTTTTTAATGATAGCTTTAGAGGACGCATATTCTGCCTACAGGCGGGAAGTTCTTTTTTGAGGGGCAGGGAGGGAGGGGGAGAGGAAGATTCTAAATTTTCGCTTCCATGGCTGATCTATGTTTGCTAAAACCAGATGCATCATTTCTATACCCATATTTTTTTTAGTGTTGACACAACTATTTGTTTCCAATTTTAGCTATTAGCTATATTACTTGGATTTACCGCACCTATTACCCATGCCAAGACCTTGAATGATAAGACGTGCTATTATATTTCTTTGTGTAAAAATTATGGTTTGAAATTAAACCAGCAATCTTTATGACACTGTCAATCAGCACGTTTGACCTTTGGTCCAATTCCATACCCAATTCTTTGCCCTCGGTTCAAATAATATTATTTTAAGGTCGCTGCTTAATATCTAAATTGGTTTAGTATTACTTCCAGAGTATAGATTTGTGTATTTCTGAATTTATGCCTGTCACTTGTCAATATTGAGTTGAGAGGTTATATATGCCCTACACTAGTAGTATACCTTGAGCATAGTAGTGTCTCCAATTGGCATTTGACAAGGCACCTATGCTAATTAAACCAGAATAACAAGAAGAGTGAAACCTACAGGCCTGAACTCAGCTTGTTGACAAGGAACTTCTCTGCCCATTATTATTTGAATGAGCAGAATACACTGGTTCAAGGTTCACTCCACCTTGGTTCCAGATTGCAGCTGAGAGCTGCTTATGGTGCAAAGGTCTCTCATACTCACTCCCTCTTCTCTCTTCCTCCTAAATTTTAATTCAAAGTTTGAAATTACTCCTTCCCATGAGATGGTACCTCTGTTAAAAATATAGTTTGAGATATTCATAACAACATTAAAGAACTCTACGAAGCTATATGTCTATTATGCTAATTGTTTGAGATTGTTTTGTAACTGGTATTGCAATTTTTTCTAGGATGGCATATCTATGCGAAAATGTATAACGCCTCCATTGGAGAGCCTTAGAAGGACTCGTTTATCCAATATGTGATTCTTCAGTTCATAATGGCGACTGTACATATCATAGAATAACAAATTTTGTTTTCTTGCTTCTTAATTTGTTTGTAGCAGAATCTTTTTTTTTCCACTTTATTCCTTATTGTGAAGGGTTTGGGGGATGGGTGGTGGGGTTAGAGGAGGATAAAAATTGCTTTAGGGAATCAGATTCTTGTTCCATACAACTATACAAGTTCAATTATCTGTTCAAGAACATATGATTATGGTGCACCGTGCACACCACTTTGTTAAGAGACCCATATAGCACCTCTGATTTCTCACAACTCCAGAACTTTTCAGTTCACATGCCTCAAAAAAATTTGGGACATGATAATTGTAGATTGATCTGAAGCAGGGGCATCCTTGATCTGTTGCTAGTTGCTATCTCCTCTCAGATTCTGGGTGGATTATATTGATGGTGGTTGTCTCCTTTTTGGTGATTTTACTTGTCGCTTTGAAGAGTTTATGATGCTCTTTGAATTGGAGATTAATAAGACAGTTAAGAGAGTCATGATCTTTGTCAAGCTTAGTCCCTGATTGTTTTTGTAACTTTTGCTTCAAAATAATTTATATTGTAATGGAAGGAGCTTTTGGTCTGGCTATATCAAGACACGGATATTATTATTTGACTGTATTACACCTATTCCAATCTTTGGTAGTGGTGATGTTTCCAGTTGAAGCTGAGTATTGTTGATACCTTTCAGGGACATTTGACAAAGGAAAGATTAGGTGGCTCTCAGTCTATGTAGATACCATGTTGCTTTAATATGTAATATTACTGTCAAGTACATTTTAATACACACTGTATATTAAAGATAATTTAAGCAAGTACGAAAAGAGAGTATTTCTTAATTATTGTTCAGTTTGACTTAAGGGGATTGTTCTTATGTGGTGTAATGTCATGTCATTATTGGCTACAAGATTTATCCAAAAGTTACAATTTTGATATTTCATAATTTAATTGACATGTCTTTCATGATTACAGGCACAACAGGGAGAAGTTACATTGGCAGCAAATCTTTCTGATCCAGGATACAAATTTGAATTGGCATCTACTGTTCCTTCTATTGGTTTGGTGAGCTCTTGTGGTTTTTACTATGTCCACTTTTCCAATTTCTTTAGCTGGGTTTAGAGGTTTGTGATCCAAAGTATAAATTGAGTGGCTTCTCCTTCTCCATATTGTCTATTTGGTAAGGCTAGTTGGTCATCAGAGTTTGCCTTGTTCACATTCATAAGCTTGTTCTAGAAGGTACCTTCTTTTATTACTATTTTATTTTTTGTGGAACCAGAAGCATGTCAAATGTTCTTTTGTTGGTATTCCATGACCAGGGGAAAAAACAAAGGTGGAGGGGTGGGGAGAAGATTTCCTTAGATTATTACTTGTTGCCATGGTTCTATCACTTCTGTGTCCATGCTCTCCAGTTTCATGCTGTTCTTTTTTTAGTTTCTGTCTTAATACAATTGAATGGTGATGATTTGTTCTGTATTTATGATGCTGCAGCCAAAGGCAACTTTTAGATTTCCTTGTGGTGAAGTTTCATTAGAGGAGAAAGAGGATGAAGAAGTGAAGAGAGTTTTATCAGTGAACGGTATTGTGAAAGGTTCAATTCTTAATGGGGTTTGCACTGCTTTGTACAAAGATGAAAATTTGAACCTAAGATACTCTTATAAGGTAAGTTTTAAGCACCACTTTTGTTCTTTCTCATGATAAACATTCCCTTGTCACCAGTATTCAGTTGCAAATAATAAGCTTGTTGGAAAAATAGATATAAAGATCTGGATCAGCTCAAAGTTGGCTTCCCTATTCTTGCCTGTTACACTTTTCCCATCTTCTCTTGTGTTGCAATGCCGATTTGATTTATTGAACTCTGCAGGATGATGAAATGTCATTTATTCCAAGCATTTCTTTGCCTTCAAATGCTGTTTCATTTGCTTTCAAGCGACGGTTCAGCCCTTCTGACAAATTAAGGTTCATATTTCACTCTACACGTGTTACTTTCTTGCAACCTAGATGAGACGTAGGCTATAATAAATTTGGAAGTTAGCAGTTTTTTTTTTTTAAAGAAAGGAAACTGTTTTAAGTGCTCACCTGCTCGTCTTTTGGCGCTTTTATATAACTGCTTTCAGTTACTGGTACAACCTTGATACAAACTATTGGAGTACTGTGTACAAGCATACCGCTGGCAAGGATTATAAGTTCAAAGCTGGGTATGATTCCGAGGTCAGACTTGGCTGGGCGTCACTTTGGGTAAGCTTTTCCTATCTTTGATTCAATATCACCTGATATACTCAATTGTAGTTTTGCAAGGGACTTGTCTGCTGTAAGCCCTTTTTCTGGGTGGGCTTTTGAGGGGGGGGGGGGGGGGGGGTTGATGTTATGGCAATATGGCATGCTATTTATAGAGATAAAATAAACTGAAAACACTTGGAGATTGGGAACATGACAAAGAGATCCCGTTGCTTTATTGTGGTAAGTCCCAAAGTTTGAGTCGAGATAAGTCTTGGTATTCAGTAGGGTGAATCAACTTGCTTTGATTGTGCATTACGTACACTGTTGATTTTTGTGCACTACGTACACTGTTGATTTTGATATGTCCTGAAGGTTGACATTGTTTGCTTCTTGATCTTCTTAACGCTTATTACCACTTTTCATTGTCTCTATGAGTACTTGACCCAGGCTTATTTTAGTTATGTGCTTTTGATCACCAGTTACGTATATCAAACATGCATGACCTGCAATCAGCCTAATCTACATCCAGCATAAAAATATGTAGGAGCTGTTTTTCCTCTTTTCCTTTTGTGTATGCCATTTAGGGGAGAGGAGTAAAATATTTCCAACAGGAAGTATGTACTTCGTCCGTTTTAAAATAAATGAAACACTTGCCATTTTAGGCTGTTTCAAAATAATGATTCGTTACTTTATTTGGTATTTGATTCTCTCCCCTCATCACATGGGTTCCTCTTTTTCTTTCTTTCTCTCTATCCTCTCCTCTCTTAAATCACCGTGTCAATCTCCTCTGTTTCATTTAAAACATAATAGAGGAAGTACTAAATAGGTCGACATACCAATGCTATGGTACTGACAATGCACTCATAAATTTTAGTTTGCACAAAGCCCGACAATTTGAACCCCTCAATGAATGTTCAGATTAATATCACTAAACTATGATATTCACAATGCGCCGCTGGGGAAATACTGCCTTACTCATAACTAAACAAATGGCCGCAATTTCAATGTTGACTTGATTCTAGGTTGGAGATGAAGGTGGAAAAGCTAAAACTGCACCAATGAAAATGAAAGTGCAGTTCATGCTTCAAGTGCCCCAGGACGACATAAAATCTTCGGCATTGATGTTTCGGGTGAAGAAGAGGTGGGATATATGACCTAGTTTGCACTGAATTTTTTTTTTCTCCTTTTCTTTTTCCCTGTTTTCTTACCAGCTCCAAAAATGGATTTAGAGAACTTGTTAATCAGTAGGCATTTTTTATTTTGCAAATACAACTCTTTTGTAATTCTTGATAATGAACATTGTCACTTGTAAAATGTAATATATGGAATATTTGAAACGTCTAGGTACATAATTGGGGTTTTATATGACTTCTAATAGTGCGAGATGAATTGGACACAATGCAGACTTTGGATATATCATATACATGTGTGCTGTGACCTCTTTTCTTTTCTTTAATGGAAAGCCAAGCATCACATACATTAGGCAGCCTTTTTGCGAGGTTTAAATCTACGAAGAGAATATGTGCCCTAGCCCCTCGACATGTGTGGAAGGTGAAAGTGTATTGAATCAGAATTCTACATTAGCCCCAATAGCACCCAATTATAGTCCATGGATTCTGTCACTCTAATAACTTTAAATTGCATTTGGTAACTACTTGTTCTTTTTAGTTGTACCATTTGATTTTTGCATAAATTTTAAGAAACTAATAATTTCAAATATTTTGCCGAAAATGAAAATGGTGTTATTAAATCCCAAAATATACGGTGCAAACTTAATACTATTTTTCAAGACTGTTGCTTTAACTACTAAAGCAGAGAGGAGCCAAAATTGTTGGCTCAAGAACTAACTGGGAGAGGCTGCTGCCATGGAAATGTGAAAAATCAAGATGTGTTGCTCAGAAATTGTAGATAGAAGGCTTTTCTTCTTGACAGAAGGGAGGCTTTTAAATAACGGGAAGCTTTTCTTAAGGTTTTGTTTGGTAGGATGGATTTGGATGGAAAAGAAAAGGTAAAAACAAACTTTCTTATGTTTGGTAAATTCTTGCTTTTCTTTCCTCTCAAAATCGGAGGAATTTGACGGGAAAGAAAGTTAAGAAGCTTTTACCTATGTTTTAGTTGTTTCCTTCCTTTCCTTTATTAATGACAACCAAACACGTGATTCCTCTTAAATTTACCAATTATACCAAACATTAAAAACTACAATTACCTTCTATTTCTGTTTCTTTTTTCCCCTTTCTTTAATAAAAAAAGAAATAAGCTAAATGCAGTCCTAAGAGCTGCATATAAGAAGCTAATAATGGAAAAAACAAGCATTAATTGATCATTTATTACATAGATTAATTCAAACTTTTGTCATAAATTTACAACTAAAATACTCCCTCCGTCCCATAATATAAGTCCCCTTTCCTTTTAAAGTGTCCCAAAATATAAGTCTTGTTTCTATTTTCAATCAATAATTTATACCCAAAATACCCTCATGAAAATAATTTAACTCCCAAAAAGTCCTCATAATTTCAACTTCTAATGCACCATTATTAATGATAGATAGAATCTCATAACCCATTAAACTACTCTACGCATTAAACGATGCAATATTAATGTTAAGTTTTTATTTTTTGTTAAAAAGAAAAAAAACAATGTAAGTGTTTCCCAATAAAAATGAATCTTTTTATTTAAATAAAACATAATTCTACTTTACCTTAATTCCCGTGTAAAAACAGAATCAGGACTTATATTATGGGACGAAGGGAGTATATTTAAAGCAATGTATTTATATCTTATATACAGCAAGGGTTGCATATACCATAACCCTAAAAAAAATGTATAAGAGAATCCATCCAAATTATGTGAAGTATGTCCCACCATTCTTTCTTCCCCCCAACTTTAGAAATTATGCTCGATTTTCTCCATGAAAGCTCAAAGGCTAACCGTTAAAGCTTCAACAACGTATTGTCAACTCTTTCTTAAATCCCAAAATCACAAAATCTAGTTGACGGATTTGAATTCTTCGGCACTTGATATCTAAGGAACTTGTTGCCCAATTACTTCGAACAAAGGTAAGATTTGCTTTAAGTTTCACAAAGTAAGTTTCATTAAAATTGGGAGTTTATCAAATCAAGGGTTTCATCACATTGGAGAAAGAATTTAGGATGAAGACATTGCACTACAAAGAAGAAAAATCAAAATGAAACCTTTATTTTTTGCTCAACATTTTTTCAATTAGGCACAATCCATTGCCAATTATAAGCCCTCATTTCATAAAATTCCAATCTTACAAAATCCTCATTTTTGAAGGAACCCTAATCCATATAACTGAAACAACAATCTTACCTTGCTTGATTGAAAATGGTTGATTATCTTGTCGCAGAATGAAACAAAGTTTTACAAGTGCAGTTTCTTGAAGATTATTTGAAGAGAATTTAAAGAAAATTTGAAGGAAATTATGCTTGAAGAAGAAAGAATGAGGTTGTAAGCAAAAACAATCGAGTAAGAGTTCCAAAGAAATGGGAAAAAATGTCATAAGTTGGCCCCGTCTAACGAATTATTGGACAGAATCCGTTAAGAGGGTATGAAAACCATTAATGTAGGAATATCAAAGTTGGTTATATTAGATAAAAACTAAGGAAAATATGTATTTCAAAAAAGTTATATAAGATAGGTAGTTAAAACCAAAAATCCTATGAAAAAAAGGTAACATAAATTGTCAATAAGAAAATAAATCACAAACATGTTGTCGAGAAAAAAACGTAGGTAACCATAATTTGATGCAAAGAGAATTTATATGGGAGTAGTGTATCTTATGAGATGGATAAATTCTACTCATTCTGTTTATGATTCCCTTTTCTAATTCAAAGTTCAAATTTTCTATTTTGATCATATTCAGGTAGAAGTTATGCTAATCAAGTCGAGCAGCTTGCGAGCAACTCGAGCTTGACTCAGTCAACGCTCGGTCAAAGCTCGATTTGAGTTGGCTTTGCTCGAACTCGATTTGAAACCTTAACGAGCACGAGTCGAGCATGTTGGTCTACTTGGTAAGCCCGCGAGCAGTTCGATAATTTTTTCATATATATTTTATTCTAAGAGGTTGTTTCATTTAATATAAAAGTTTTTTTTTTGAAAGGATAATATAAAAGTTTTTTTAAAATTTTGAGAAATAAGATCCAAGTTATTAAACTCAATTAAAATTTACCTCATAATCCTTGGTCATACTTCATAAACTAGTAACATGAGATTAAAACAAATAACAAATTAAAAGAAAAGATTTTCGAATAGTCGAGTCAAGCTAATAATGGAGCTCGAGTCGAGCTGCAAAATATATTAATGAGCACGAGTTGTGCAAGAGTTTGGCGAGCTTAACGAGTTTTCGAGTAGAGTAGGGTTTGCGAGTTTCTAAGTCGAGCAGTGTCCTGCTCGCAATCGACTCGCTCAATTAGTAGCCCTACTTTGAGAACAATCTGTATATAAAAAGTCAAAACATCAAGTTATAATCCTTTTTAACCAAAATATAATCCATCTTAACTAATATTTATAACCATTTTTCCCTTACAAGGCTAATTTTTCAAATGATTACATCTTCATAAAAAATAATTGTCTTGTAATATCTTTTAAAAAAATTCACATTAATCACTAAAATGGATAACTATTCAATTATTCTTACTTTATCGTATAAGAAGTGCTCTATTTCTCTCTCCTCTCTCTCTCTCTCACACACACGTACTTTCTTCGTTTTTTAATTATTTGCAACATTGAAATATGACACAACCATTTAGAAAATGAGAAATAAAGAAAGATAAATCCCATGTGCTGGAAAAAATAAAGAGAGTATATTATACCAAAAAAGTCATGTTGCAAGTAATATGCAATAACCTAAAATGAAAAACGTTGCAAGTAAACATGAGAGGTTGTATAAAAGAAAAATATTGTTTTGTGAGATCATATTAGAGTCATCAAAACGTATGTTTTGAAAATATAAATATTTGATTATTTTCATTAGTAAGTAGTACATCTATTTTTTTTTAATTTACATTTGACTTTCATGTTTGCCCATGTATTATATTGACCATTGATATTTTTAATTATTATTAAGTAAAAATTCTAAAAGGTTGATATTATATGTTGACATAAATCTATAACAAGATCCCTGCATGATTATTTTTTCAAAGCATCTTGTGTACGGTCGGCCGCACCTATAAATATAAGCGTTCCCGTGTGGGCCTGTCAGCCAGCCAACTCGTTTTCAAAAGGTTATATCTCACTCGTTTCTCACCAGAATCAAGCTTTTGACCAGGTGTTGGAAATTTATTGAGCCAACTTTTCATCTCCAACTTAAATTTTCCAAATATATTGAGTGTCTTGTGAGAAATATCCGTTTGAAATTGACCCTTGTGTACAAACTCTTATAAACAAATGGAGTTACTCTTATTAGCAAATAAAGTTACTTGTATAAATATGTGGTTACTATTAACAATAAAAGAGTGTCACTTTTATAAATAAATGTGGTTAATTTAATAAAAAAGGAATACTAATCAGTTTGCTCTTATGAACGAATGATGTTACTTCTATGAAGAAACGAGGTTATTTTTGTGAACAATTGTAGTTACTTGTATGATTGAATACAGTTGTCGTATGATTGGTTAAATGAGGTTACTCATGTAAACGAATGCATTTACTCATATGAATAAATGAGGTTACTCATATGAATAAGTGAAGTTACTCGTGTGAATAAATGAAGTTACTTTTTTGAATGATTGGGTTACTTTTGTGAATAATTGGGATTACTCTTAGAAATAATTTGGGTTACTCATGATTCAATAGGTGTTATTTCACTAGGAACAATACAAGAGGGGGGAGGGGGGAGGGGGGGAGAGGGGAGAGGATGAATTATATGTGTAGAAATTAACTTAACTTTTTGCGGAATTTTAAACTTGAAAAAAGAAACAAGCTAAAGGAACACAAGGGATTTTTACGAGGAAAAACTTCTTGGGTCCAACAAGAAACTTCTTGGGTCCAACAAGAAGAAACAACCTCGATCACTAGGGATTTTGAACTCAACTCTTTCACTAATTAGGTCAAACAACTTTGTTACAACCTAATTCTATTCACGGGCCACACCTTGAGTTTCTAAACTCAAGTTCCTGAACAATTGTTCCTTAACGGTTGTTCCTCTCAACTTCACTTGAATTTTTCTCACTTTAACTCGCTTTACTCAAAGCTTATCTATTACATAACTTCACTCAAAGTCCCCTTACCCCAAAAACCAAAATAAAATTGATCAAATAAACTTAGTGGAATTAGAGTAAGAAGGCAAAAAACAAATGGTTTTTATGAGAGAATGAAGGCATTCACACTTTATTTAGTTAAACTCACTAAATCACTTAGTCAGACACATTTTAGAACTTATTTAGACATTAGTATTTATAGTGGTAATAACTTAGAACGTGGAATTAAAACATGTATTAGTGGTAGAACTATTATCACATAACGTTCCTTACCCGAAGGAACACGTTCCTCAATCATTCCATGATCTCCATGATCATCTTTAAACGTGGGAGAGACTTAAGTTACTGCTCCTTAATTTTAGCAACCACTTTAAGCATTAATTCGAAAATCTGATTTAATTAAAAATATTTTAATTATTAATACCAAAATAAAATCCTTTTACCAAAAATATTATATTTAAAATATTTCCATAAAAACCAAAAACAATTTTTATTATATTTAGAAAAATAAAATATTTTCCTTAAAAATCAGATTTTTCCTTAAATAAAAATGGTTACGTGAAAAATGTTGAAGAAAAGGAGAATTATCAAATTCTCTTCCGCCATCACTTTGAAATATTTTAATGGATATGGAAGAGGAGATTTTTGAAATATTTTAATTTTGTAATTAAAAAGATTTTCAACCATCTTTTGAAACATAAGGAATTTAGAATAAGCTTCCGATTTTCGACGTAAAGGATAAATCCAGGAATAACGCGAAAAATCATCAACAAACACAACATAATAGCGAAATAACTGATTTGACAAAACAGGAGATTGCCAAAGATCACTAAGAATTTTATATAATGGATATGTAGAAATATGTTCAACAGGATCGATATTCTACCCTTTACAATATAATATTATCTCTTTACATATAATATTATCCAATAACATGTGGTATTGATCTCTTTCCCTTTTGCCATCTGAAAACATTACACTATTAATAATCATATACAATGCCAATACAAATAGTAATAGATTAGGGTTCACCAAAAAGAAACCAGAGAATCTGAGTAACACTAAATCCATCTGTCGGAATTCAGGTACACTCAACATAATGGGTGGTAGGGAAGTTGATGACAGAGACCTTGCACCATTGCAGCACCATCCTCAGGTAATATGAGGCCTAGATAAAAGGTTTTATAGAGGGATTCCAATATTAGGTATTGCTTTATTGTGTCTGTGTGCGCACGTGCGAGTATTTTGTGTATGTGTGTGTGGAGATGTACTAGTATATTTATAATGTAAGAATATAATAACAAAGATTGTAAATGAAATCTCTAGTGTTTTAACTACGTAATTTATCTTCATGGTGTATAGTTAACCACATGCACTCTTCATCCTAGTCGACCTGCAGCTCATAGCTAACAATATAAGAATGATGTGGATTGGACTCTTGCATCAGTGGAGGTATAATCCAAAAGAAGGCTTTGTTTCCAAGTTTTGAAAATATCATTTTCATGAATCGGGTGCGTCGATTTGGCTGCATTAACATAAACATCCTGGGACTTATTGGAAATCACTATATAGTCCTCCTTATGCATGATCGTGCTCCGTTGCCTACATATTCTTGGATGGAATAGATATTGTGACCTTGAGATTCGTTTTTGGAGAATAAATTTGCAGGAACGGGTTGATCAATTGAAAATTTTAGATAGAACAAAAATATTTATATGTTTTATTTCTTATAGCATGGTTTAATTAGTAGGATTTCATTTTCTTTCCTAGCTACTCCACTTATGCGTTTTAAGTTTGTATTATCCCTCTATATAGTTTATTGCAATTGAATATATAATAATATCTCATGTTTTGCCTTCTTTCGTGATTACTTATAATTGTAAGTCATGCTTTAGATCTAACCTTCAATCTAGGTGGCAACATCAACCAAACAATTGATCAAGATGGTAACATATGGAACAAAATAGATATGAGTCAAACACACATGTTCAAGAATATATTTCTAAGCACTAACATTTAAAACTACTAAATTTCATAACGAAAAACTAAGGCAATAAAAATAAAATAATCAATTACCATTTCCACTATCACCATGACCATATGCATCACTAACTTCTTTCCGACGACGATTGTCTTCGAGTTCACACATTAATTCTTCTTAAGTGGTAATTGACTCTTCGAGGCATCGATAATATGTCTCATTATCAGTCCTATTGCGCATCTCTTGATGGGGTAGATAGGCATGTGCACCCAAATATTGCAAGTGATGTCTTCATCATTTGAGAATATTTCTTTTAGTTCATGTCATCATATATAAGTATTCACAAAATTTACATAATTTAATATACCGCTCTATCAGGCATCGTGGAATGGAATAGGTTGAGGCATCAAAGATGGCCTTGTAATGTGTTGTACTTTAGGATATTTGCGATCCTCAAACCAACAATTATATGATTATCAGCCACCTATGTGGTAAAACGAGCACGAAAAGACTCGAGAGTAACTGGTTGCATCAAATGTTGTTGCCATGTTCTCCAATTGGTAATCATCAAATCATTACAGAAATATATTTATGTGTATTGGATCCTCTATAAGCTTTCTTAGGAACAATAGGACATGGAGGTATCACTTGAACATATCCTAATTCCTCTCAAAACTCGAATAGGCATATATGGCTCAGTGATGGACAGACAGTGAATAAGTCCACAATATTGCGAAATCGAAACATCTTTACTGGTATCTCTTGTAAAGGGGGTCCAAGTAACCTACTTACATAAAATAAAATATTTTGATATGCAAATAATTTTTTAAAAACAATTAATAAAATGAAAAAGTAAGTATTTGATTAACCTCTTCCAACGTCATGCAATCTAACACAGCTCTGCAAATTAGTAAAGAATCATTAGTCTTTTTTTATCTTTAATGGTATCCATCATGCAGCATATCAGGGTTGCTTCACCCAATGTCCATTCTCCGTCGGCCTAAATCTTGGAAAATATTCATATGTACATGCAACTCAAAAAACAAATACACATCATTAAAAACTTTAAGGTTGTATAGAATTCAAAATGTATTGAAGTTCATTCAATAACCATATAATTTAATAAGTTATGTATATTTGTTACTTGAAGTAATGTTAAACAACCACATATTTGCTTAGTTTGAAATTATGATGCCTTTTTGAGCTGACGATACATATAAGCTAAACTCACAGTACCCCAGGCATGACCACTTACATACTCATTCTAAATTCATTAGAAAAGGTAAAAAATGTTTATGCTTTGCATTATGAGTCTTGTCTACAATGTCGCACCAACCAACCATGATAGAAATCCTATTGCAGTATGTTTTGGATTTATTTTATTTTATTAAACACTTGGAATTTTAATTACTACATTGAATTTTATGTTACCCGTCTTCCAATTTTTGTTTATTTCATCCATAAACATATGTAGGAGGGACGCCATGTGGGTTTTCATCAATGATAGTGCAGGTCCATTAGTCTTAGTAATTAGAGGATTACCCACTACAGGTATATTAAGTATATAAGATACATCATGAACAGTGATAGTCATTTCTCCAAATGGCATGTGAACTGAATTTGTTTCAGGATGCCATCTCTCAATGAAAGCTGAAATCAAAGGCAGATTTATATGCTCAACATACAGGTTGATAAACGTTTTAATTGTTTTTCGCGAGCATAAGCTTAACATTATCTCATTCTATAGTCCATGAAGACAATTGGTCACTTCGATTGTGGCATGTATAACAAACCTCGATCCTATTGAACAAAAAAAGCTATAATTAATATACAAGAAATAGCGAATACATGGATTAAATTAGAAAAAAAAAACATGTAAGATATTCATCTAACCCGGCCAATCCATATGTAATGTGCAACATGATCGCCAAAATCGGTAAGTAAATCGGGGTTTGAATGTCCTACATCTATCCCTCTAATCAACTGCCTCTTATCAATTTTTTTATTACCTCTATGAGTTCAACCAATATTCAACATGTTTTGTTCTTCCTCATCGCCTCCCCTACGTCATCACCCTTTACATATCTTCTTCTTCATAAACATTATTATCATCTGAACCATTGTCAACATAATTGGGGATAGTAAAAATCCTCCATATGAGTTTTTACATTTTTACTAGTAGGGGCCACAACTTCCTCTCTAGCTTTCACGGCCCTAGCTCTTTGCGACATTGTAACACCTTTTCGATTTATATCATTTATTTTTCCAAGTCGACCACTTTAACTTTTCTTTGATGGTGCATCAGTGTCAAGTAATTACCCTTTATTTCCATCTTTCTCGCTAATACAACCTCTTCCTTTAGTACTTTTTTTTGGGCTCCTTTTCGGGAACCCGTGGTAAGATGAATTTCCTCTGGACTGTCCTCGCACAGGGCCACTCACCTAGAGGCCCAATAAGCCCCGAACCCTCCCTCCCCCAACAATATTGAAATTTTGCTTCCACCAAAATTTGAACCTTGATTTACCATGTCAGAGATAGGAAGCCATACTATTGAACCCAAGGATCCTTGGTACCTCTTTCTCTAATACTTGACATCTGAATTATCATCATAATTATAGTAAAAAAAAAAGTATATAAACAAATTTTATACCTATGAACTTGGTTAAAAGTGTGTGTATTAAGTTAGCTCCTTCACATATAAAACAAGCAAGAAATATAATAAATTTATCAACCATTACCACCTATTATATTTTAAACTCTTAAACCTGATACAAGTTCAACATCTTCTAATACAGTCTATAGAAAACTAAGAAATTGATTTATGCTCAACTAACACCAATATCATCATTATGATCTCATACGCCAGTATAGTCAATGTAATTGACACTCATATTAAAGATTAACTGTATAGAGACCCATGTTTGTATCATACAAGTATAATATAATGTGGTTATGTTGCTTATCACACAATGCTCTCATGATAATAGTTTGGCTTGTTTTATCAGGAGAAATTTTTTGTGTTTGAAAAAAAAGGAAGAATAATAGACTTAACAAAGTCAACAACCTCTTTCTCCTCCATGTCTTGAAAGAATATCATCATATAAAGCTATATTTTCAAATAAATCCGACTACAGTTTATAAACAAAATTTAAACCAACAACAGATGTTCACAATTTCACATAATTTGTATGATTCAGACAATACATGGCGACGCAAATATGCAATCAATTGAGTTTAGAAAGAAAAGTAGTATGTACACAATGTAATTAGAATCACTAGTTAGTAGTATGTACAACCTGATTAATTCCCCATTCATACATTCAATCACAAAAAAAGGAGAAAAACTAGAATAAATACTAGACTCATAGTACAATAGCAAATTGTTGGGCCCATTAATTTTCATATTGGTGGCATAATTGTATTTTCAAATTGTCAGATAAGTGTTACCAGTTATCAAGTGGAGGTAATCAGCGAAAGAAGCGTGCCCACGACTTTGTAGCTGAGAGAAAGAAGGAAGTGGTTAAGCAGGAGGCTGGCCTATTTCTTGGGGACGGCTACAGGAGAATATTATTGTTAAGTATAAATAGAACATTTGTAACCTAGATTTATTTTTCTCTAGCTGACATTGACTCCTCATACTCTAAAATCATCACTCACTCTCTCTCTCTCTCTCTCTCTCTCTTTCTCCATTCTTACTCCATTATAAGTTTATTAATAACTCTTGTATTTTCACGATTGTATTGACGGCAGCACATCATAGTGGATTGGTGATCAAGAGGATCACCCACGGTTTTTCCCAACACTTGAGTTTTTCGAGTCAACAATTGTTTGTCGTCTTATTCCTTCATTTATCTTCTTTATTGCTATTGTTTATTTTATGTTCATAAAAATATATTGCTTTTGTTGTTGGCTTCCCAATACCCTTTGCGCACTTAGTACAAAATCAGCATAAACAATTTGGCGCCCACCTTGGGGCCCTCAGCAAGATCTTTATACTTCCTTTAACACTTTATTTTTTTTCCACTAGTTCATGTGTGATTTTTTCTTTCTCTGTGTTTGCAATGGCAGGAGAATAGGTAACCACTCAAGAAGTCATCGATGAACTCAACAACATCAAGACTACTATGGCCACACTGAAGGAGAGCTGCATCGCGTCGTGCATGAAGAATCAGAGCCTGAAATTCTCCCAGCAGCACTCAAATGAGCCAGGCCTCGTAACGTCAGTGGCGTCCCTAAAATGCCCGATCTGGAAGGAGGAGGGTTCGCGACTCCAGTGAACCCCAATGTTCCCGAGAATGGCGACAATTCAGACAAAGATACTGGCGGCGACGATGATGGTGACGTCAATATCCAAGGAGGCCAAGCCCAGACGCGCCCACGCTTTTGCTCTAATGATCCTATCGAACAACGCTTGAAGTAGCTAGGACACATGCATGATTATTTGAATCCCTAGCGTCCCTCGCCCCATGGAGAAAGCGAAGCTGAACAGCTACGTAGACTCACCTTTTGCTGATTCTATCGCCATGAGCGAAGTGCCAAAGTGGTTTTAGTCCCAACAATGAAGTTGTATGACGGCACCAAAGATCCAAATGACCATGTCGCTCAATGCAAGCAAAGGATGATCACCATCTCCATCCCTAAATGTATACGCGAGGCCTGCATGTACAAGGCTTTCGGTTCAACAGTGACAAAGCCAGCTCTGCAATGGTTTATCAATCTTGGCAACAGCACTATCTCTTCCTTTGCACAATTATTTAATGCTTTCAATTTGCAGTTTGCTAGCAGCCGTAAGATAGAAAAGTAGGCTAGTGACTTACATAGAATTGTGCAAAAATCTGATGGGTCCTTGAAAGAATTTGTCAACCGATTTAACAAGGAAAATGTGTCGATCTCGAATTGCGACGCCAAGACGGCCATCGAAGCCTTTCGACAAGGGTTGGATGAAGAATCAGACCTATACAAGGAGCTCACCAAATACACTTGTCCGACGTTCGAGGACGCTCAAGCCAAAGCCCTGGCTGATACATATTGATTAAGATAACAAGAGCATTCAAAGTATTAAACAAGAACAAAGAAAGAGAACATAAGATGTTTGTTACAAACCGGTTCAATTAGATTGAACAACCACCACTTTCACTAACCCAATTACCACCAATCAAAGACTAAGCTATAACAATAAGCTTCTAGCTTGAGTCTATTTTGTGATTTAATCACTAAATCAACGTTTAAGTGAAGGAAATAAGCAAAGATTTGATAAAGGTCTAAACTGACCCGGTAAAACACTTAGCACACAGCTGAGTATTTTGAGCATAAAACTCTCAATTTTCATTCAAATGACTTAATTCCAAAAGGATAGCAAAGCTAACATATTTGTTTACATTGTGTCCAAATTTCAGTTGATTTGGAGTTCATTTGCCACGCCAACTAAGCTAATAAAATACAAGACACAAATATTACAAACTTTCCAGCACACTTCCTACAAACTAGCTTAGTCACCCTATTGGAAGTACAAAACAGAAGAACTACCAATGGACTACTAAAGTAAACATATTAAACTATAAACCTTCAAAAGCTTGTACCATTTGCAGCTCAAATGATTGCTGCCCAAAAGCATCAAAGGGAAGCTAAGAAGGACGACTGATCTGGGGCAGCAGCATACCCTCACTTGAAGTCTTCTTCTTTCATTGGTTTTGGCTTCCCTTGCCATGTGAACTTCATGTGGGCTTCTCCTCTTCCCTAAGTCTTCAATTCAGCTTGAGGTGGCACCAAAAAATGCAGCAAAACAACTCCTAATACTAGCTTATACAACCGGATTATAAGAGCTTATACTAGCTTAACTCTTAAAGCATGATTAACATAACTTAAGCATGTACTTAGGCTACTAATCACTTACTAAACTTGATTACCAATACATAATGATGTTTAAGGTGTCATTAAGTTAACTAATCTTGCTTAAGTAGAGATTAACATAGGATTAGCCTAATCAAGTTGCTTAAGTAAGGTTTTAGAGTAAACCGAGCTAGTTAGGCTTAGAAATTGAACCTCCTTTACCATGTTCTCCTTTTGATCATGTAGAAGAAGACCTTGGTTGCTTGAACTAGATGCTCCTGCATCATTCTCCTCAGGTTCGAAAAGGTCTTCTTGTAACTCTGAATCATCTGCAAGATATGGAGCTAAATCACCAACATTGAATGTGCTGAGATGTTTCCCATTTCATCTGGCAATTCTATCTTGTATGCATTGTTGTTGATCTTCTCTAGCACTTTGAAAGGACCATCACTTCGTGGCATTAGCTTGTTCTTCCTCCTTGTAGGAAATCTTTCCTTCCTTAGATGTAACCACACTAGATCACCTGGCTTGTAAAGAACTTCCTTCCTGTGCTTGTTTGCTCGAACCTTGTAGCTTCATTCACCTTCTATATTCTGGTTCGAATTTGTTGATGGAGTTGCTTCATCTCCTTTCTTTACTTCAGCTTCTTTGCTACTATGTGCTTCAATAGGAAATGGAAGTAAATCAATAGGACTTAAAGGATTAATCCCATAGTTTACCTCAAATGGTGAGTGTTTAGTAGCATAAGTTGGTGATCTATTGTAAGCAAACTCAGCATGAGCTAGCTTTAGATCCCAATCCCTTTGAGACTTGTTCACAAGTGTCCTTAGCAGCATAGTTAATGTCCTGTTGGTCACCTCAGTCTGGCCATCAGTTTGAGGATGAGCAGTAGTACTAAACAGCAACTTAGTACCTAAAAGCTTCCACAAGTTCTTCCAGAAATAGCTAAGAAACTTTACATCTTTATCAGAAACAATAGACTTAGGAACTCCATGAAGTCTAATTATTTCTTTAAAGAACAAATCAGCAACATGAATAGCATCATCAGTTTTATTACAAGGAATGAAATGAGCCATTTTAGAGAATCTATCTACTACCACCATGATTGCATCTTTCTGCCTTTGAGTTCTAGGTAGAGCAACAATGAAATCCATGCTCACATCTTCCCATGGTTGAACTGGAACAGGTAGGGCGTGTAAAGCCCTTGATGAAAGGAGCTTTTAGCCTTCTGACATATAGAACATCGAGCTAGAATAGCATGAACATCTCCTGCAAGTTTCGGCCAGTAGAAGTGTTCCTGCAATACATCAACAGTTTTGTTAATGCCAAAGTGTCCTGCTAGTCCTCCTCCATGAACCTCCTTGATTAGCAAATCCCTTAATGAGCATTTAGGGATACACAGCTTGTTGTTTCGAAAAAGAAAGCCATCTTGCAATGAATAAGCTCCATGAGATCCTTCTTTGCATGCTTCTAACAATAAAGAGAAATCTGGATCATCATAATACAAGTCTTTAAGATGCTAAAGCCAAGTACACGAGCCTCCATAAGAGAAAGCATAGAATGCCTCCTTGATAAAGCATCTGCAACAATGTTAGAAACTCCAGTTTTATATTTTGAAACAAAATCAAAGGACTGAAGGAATTCCACCCATTTTGCATGTCTTGGACTGAGTTTATGTTGTCCATTTATGTACTTCAAAGCCTGATGGTCTGAATGTAACACAAACTGAGCTGGTCTGAGATAATGAGTCCAATGAGTCAAGGCACGAACAATAGCATAGAACTCCTTATCATAAGTGCTGTAGTTGAGTCTGGATTGATTAGCTTCTCACTGAAATAGGCTAGGGCGCCCTCCTTGTTGAAAACAGCTCCAATGCCACCCACTTGCATCACACTCCACTTCAAACACTTTCTTGAAATCAGGTAAGGCTAGAACAGGAGCCTTACTAAGCATGTTCTTCAATTGATCAAATGCTTCTTGTGCTGCAGGAGTCCAAATAAAGGACCCTTTCTTGATACACTCAGTCAATGGCGCCAAGATGGTGCTAAAGTTCTTGATAAATCTCCTGTAAAAAGAAGCTAAACCATGGAAACTTCGAACCTCAGTGATAGATTTAGGAACTGGCCATGACTTGATTGCTTCCACCTTAGATTCATCCATAGAAATGCCATTAGATGACACTATGAATCCAAGAAATGTCACACTTGAAGTAAAGAACTCACACTTCTCCATCTTTGCATACAGCTTCTTTTCCCTTAGTTTAAGGAAAACCTTCTTGAGATGCATTAGATGTTCCTGTTCACTTTGACTATACAAGAATATCATCAAAATAAACAACAACAAAGATACCAATGAAGGGCTGAGTACCTCATGCATAAGTCTCATGAAAGTACTAGGAGCATTTGTCAAACCAAATGGCATCACACGCCACTCATACAAACCACTCTTAGTTTTAAAAGCTGTTTTCCATTCATCACCCTCTTTGATTCTAATCTGATGATAACCACTTCTTAAATCAATCTTCGAAAATATAGTGGAACCATGTAACTCATCAAGCAAATCATCAAGTCTAGGTATTGGATACCTATACTTCACTGTTAGTTGTTAATAGCACGACAATCCACACACATCCTCATAGAACCATCCTTCTTAGGAACCAAAATGACAGGCACAGCACATGGACTAAGACTTTCTTGCACAAATCCTTTAGCTAACAACTCACTAACTTGTTTTTGTAACTCCTTAGCTTCTTCAGGATTACATCTATAAGCTGGTTTATTAGGTAAAGGGGCGCCAGGTTAAGTCAATTTGGTGTTCAATTCCTCTACTAGGGGGTAATCCACATGGAAGATCAATAGGAAAAACATCACCAAACTCCTTCACTAAAGGTTTCACCATTTCGTGCACTTCATTAAGGTTTACATCATTTTCATCCAATAACAACAACAAATACATAACCTTCCCCTTTTCTACAGCTTTATCAAGTTGAGGTTTAGAAAGGATTAAGGTTTTTTTGTTTTGTGTTTTAGGTGAGGTTGTTTTTGGTTTAAGATGATTCGGCCATGGACTAGGACTAAGCACAATTTTCTTCTTGTTATGCATGAAAGTGTAAGTATTAGTCCTACCATTATGCAAGGTTTCTTTATCAGATTGCCAAGGTCTACCTAAGAGTACATGACATGCATCCATAGGTAATACATCACATAAAACTTCATCTTTATAAGAATCACCAAAAGAAAAGCTAATTAAAGCTTGTTTTGTTACCTCCACACAATTGCCATCATTAAGCCAATGAAGCTTATATGGTTTTGGATGTGAGAAAGTAGCATGATTGAGCTTGTCCACCATAGAAGATGAGCACATTGGTGCAGCTTCCTCCATCAATATCATCGAACATATCTTCCCTCCAATCAAGCATTTGTTTGAAAGATTTGATCCCTTTGAGAGGAACCAATTCAGCTTCTTTGGCATGAAGAACTCTTCTTAAAACAAGGCTTAAATGATCTCCTTGAGTCACCTCTCCAACCTCCAAAGCTTCATCACTTTCGGCCTCCTCTTCAAACTCCTCTTCTTGGTTGTCTCTCTGTTCAAGTGATTCTTCAATGTTTTTAATGTCAATTAAAGTCATTACTCTTTTATTAGGACATTGAGCTTGATAATGACCATAACCATGACACTTAAAGCACTTTACATCAGATTTTTTTGAGGTTTCATCCACTACTTTCTTCCCTTTATCAACTACTTTCAATCCGCCCTCTTAGGGGTGTAAGGAGATGTGTATGGTGTTTTAACATTAGAAACTCCCTTAGAATAGGTAGTTCCCTTCACAAAAGGTTTTTCTTCTTCTCCTTAATGTGTTTTTCAACTTTAAGAGCTAACTTAAAGAGTTCATCTAAGGTAGAATAAGGATGTAACTCCACCTTCCTCCTAATGTCTTTTTCTAAGCCTCCTAGAAATCTAGACATTGTTTGCTCCTCTCTCTCTTGTACATCAAGTTTCATTAACAACTTCTCAAACTCATGAATGTAATGTTCTACCCCTTTATGATCTTGAGTTAATTCGGCCAATTGTTATACAAATCAAGGGTGTAAGTAGATGGTAAAAACTTCTCCCTCATTTTCTTTTTAGCTTACTCCAACTCTTGATTTTAGGCTTTTGTTTTCTATTCTAGCTATACAAACATTCTCCCACCAAAGGGATGCATACCCCTTTAGTTTAGCTACAGCAACTTGAAAGTTTACATCATCATACTCCTTAATTCAAAGATTCGATCACACCTTGAAACCCACTCCAAAAAAGCATCTGGATTAAGGTTTCCATCAAACTCAGGAAGCTCTAACTTAATGTCTCTAAAATCATCTTTCTTTTGTGGTTTTCTCCTAGTTCTTGAAGATTCAGAAGAACCTCCTCACTACTATCATAAGCTACACCTTCATCCTCCACATTTCTCTCCTTAAAGGCCTCTATACCCTTCTCTACAACAGTCATCAAATTAGCCATTTGTTCACTCAAAGTGGCTATTTGATTCTCCATCCCACCAACCTTGCTTCATCCATTCATACCTCTTTAAACTGATTTTCTTCACCTCCACTCATGATTGATTCAACCTCAACAAGAATAGGCTAGAAAGAAAGAAAAGAAGTGTGTTTGGCTTAGAATTAGGTTCGGTTTTAGGGGGGATTGTGTTTGGGTTTTGTTTGTGTGTTTAATGTGTTTAGGGGATGAATTAGAATGCTCTTAATCAACCTACAGCTCTGATACCAAATGATACATATTGATTAAGATAACAAGAGCATTCAAAGTATTAACAAGAACAAAGAAAGAGAACATAAGATGTTTGTACAAACCGGTTCAATTAGATTGAACAACCACCACTTTCACTAACCCAATTACCACCAATCAAAGACCAAGTTATAACAATAAGCTTCTAACTTGAATCTACTTTGTGATTTAATCACTAAATCAACGTTTAAGTGAAGGAATTAAGCAAAGATTTGATAAAGGTCTAAACTGACCCGGTAGAACACTTAGCACACAGCTGAGTATTTTGAGCATAAAACTCTCAATTTTCATTCAAATGACTTAATTCCAAAAGGATAGCAAAGCTAACATATTTGTTTACATTGTGTCCAAATTTCAGTTGATTTGGAGTTCATTTGCCACGCCAACTAAGCTAATAAAATACAAGACACAAATATTACAAACTTTCCAGCACACTTCCTACAAACTAGCTTAGTCACCCTATTGGAAGTACAAAACAGAAAAACTACCAATGGAAACTAAAGTAAACATATTAAACTATAAACTTCAAAAGCTTGTACCATTTGCAGTCAAATGATTGCTGCCCAAAAGCATTCAAAGGAAGCTAAGAAGGACGACTGATCTGGGGCAGCAGCATACCCTCACTTGAAGTCTTCTTCTTTCATTGGTTTTGGCTTCCCTTGCCATGTGAACTTCATGTGGGCTTCTCCTCTTCCCTAAGTCTTCAATTCAGCTTGAGGTGGCACCAAAAAATGCAGCAAAACAACTCCTAATACTAGCTTATACAACCGGATTATAAGAGCTTATACTAGCTTAACTCTTATCGCATGATTAACATAACTTAAGCATGTACTTAGGCTACTAATCACTTACTAAACTTGATTACCAATACATAATGATGTTTAAGGTGTCATTAAGTATTAACTAATCTTGCTTAAGTAGAGATTAACATAGGATTAGCCTAATCAAGTTGCTTAAGTAAGGTTTTAGAGTAAACCGAGCTAGTTAGGCTTAGAAATTGAACCTCCTTTACCATGTTCTCCTTTTGATCATGTAGAAGAAGACCTTGGTTGCTTGAACTAGATGCTCCTGCATCACTGGCTCAGATCAGGTTGTAAGAAAACACGTAGTCAAGGAAAGCATACAACAACGCCAACAGCAGGAAATCTGCACTGAGCAAACAGAGTTCGTGGCATCCAAAGCCTTACGATCATCCATAACAAGTTCATAGCGTCCGTAATTCCAGATCTGCCAATGACTGGAAGAGTGACCCGTCTGCCGCCCAATCTCACTGAATATGTATTCAGTGTCAACGCCTTGTTAACACTTTACATTCTTTAGGTACTGCTGCCAAATGGCCTTTCAATAATGAGAAAGCAACACTCCGGCGAGACAAATCTAAGTGGTGCGAGTTCTATGGAGACCATGGGCATGACATCGACGAGTGTATTGCACTAAGGCGTAAGTGGCTCATCTCCTCAAACAAGCTCACTTAAAGACCTTGTGACGGAAAGCGGAAAAGAGACTTATTCCAAGATCGATGGACGGCGACAACCTCCTGTGTCACCGGCACATATGAAGGTAATTAATATCATTAGTGGCAGATCAGATATTTGTGGACTAACCTACTCTGCAGCTAAACATCACGCGAGAGACGCACCAAATCAAGACGTTATACCCAAACAGCTCCATCCCCCGCGTGACGCTGAATATGAGGCCATGCCAATAACATTCGACGACGATGATCTTGGAGACGATAGAGAAATTCACCATGACGTTCTGGTAACTTCTCTAATTGTTAGTAATTGTTTACTAAAACGTGTGTTAGTGGATAATGGCAGTTCAGCCAACGTCCTCATGAAAGATGCCTTGGAGGACATGGGCATTGACGAGCGTGACATCATTCGAAAATCGATCGTCCTTATTGGATTCATCGGTAAAGCAAAGCACATCATAGGGGAAGTAACGCTGCCCACGTATGCTAAAGGGGTCAACATGCCTACCAAGTTCTACGTCGTGGATTGTTCGTCCTCATACAATGTCATCTTGGGAAGGCCCTGGATCCACAGCATGAAAGTCGTTCCATCTTCATATCATCAATCCTTGAAGTTCCCTACCAAGTGGGAGTGCAAGAGATCAAAGGGGACAGACGGATCGCCAAAGAATGTTATAAAACATCCCTCAAGCCTCGCAAGATGGAAGCATAGCAATTACAGATGCAAACGTTAGGGGAGTAAGATTTCGACAGCAACAAGTGGATGAAATCATCCTTGATGCCGACAAACCAGAACGCACTGTCAAAATAGGAGGGTCATTAGCCCATGACGTTAGAGAACAGATAATAAAGTTCCTTGCATCTAATGCTGATTGTTTTGCATGGTCATATAAGGGTGTAACAGGTATAGACCATGACGTGATAGCACACAAGCTTAATATCGATCCTCACCACAAACATGTGAAGCAAAAAAGGCGCAAATTTGCACCTGAGCGAAACCTAATAATCAACAGCGAAGTTCAAAAACTGATCGACACCGGTAAGGTAAGAGAAGTTAAATACCTCATTGGCTGGCTAACATCATTGTTGTAAGAAAAAATAATGTAAAGTGGCGACTATGCATCGATTTCACCAATCTTAACAAGGCTTGCCCGAAAGATTCATTCTCACTGCCGCACATCGACGCCCTCGTTGACGCCACCGTCGGACATGAGCTGCTGACATTCATGGATGCCTTCTATGGATACAATCATATACTCATGCATCCACAAGATCAGGAGAAGACGTCGTTCGTGACAGACCGCGACATCTATTGCGACAAGGTTATGTCGTTCGGATTAAAGAACGTCGGCGCCACTTATCAACGCCATGGTCAAAGACAAACTAGGGAACACCATGGATATGTACATCGATGACATGTTGGTGAAGTCTAAAGCTGCTTGTGATCATGTCACACATCTACAACGGGCATTCGATGTCATACGAAGAAATGAAATGAAACTTAATCCTACTAAGTTTTCTTTTGGAGTGTCTGCAGGGAAATTTCTAGGGTACATTGTTACAGAACGCGGATCGAAGCTAGTCCTGACCAAATTAGGGAAATCATCAGCATCCAATCTCCAAAAAAACATCAAGGAAGTGCAAAAACTTACCGGACGCGTGGCCGCCTTGAACCGGTTCATCTCTAAATCCTCCGAAAGATGCCGACTATTCTACGACATCTTGAAGAAGGACAAAGACTTTGAGTGGACGGACCAACATGAACATCCGTTACAAGAACTGAAATGGTATCTAATGACACCGCATTTACTGTCCAAGCCAAAGGCAGACGAACCTCTGCAGGTTTATGTCACCATCAGCGAGTCATCAGTAAGTGCAGTCCTGGCTAGAGAAGGCCCAGAGGGACAACTGCCCATCTATTATGTAAGTAAATCCCTTGTTGATGCCGAAATCAGGTATTCACCTTTGGAAAAACTCGTCTTAGCATTAGTTACTGCTTTCAAAAAATTGAAACGTTATTTGGAGCACGTGCAATACATGTTCAGACTAACTATTCTATTAAGTCAATCTTAAGACACCCAGAGTTGACAGGCAGGATGAGCAAGTGGCCCGTCACTCTTAGTAGTTATGACATGACTTATCAGCAACGGACGACGTTACAATCACAAGCATTAGCAGATTTTGTGGCTGACTTCAGCCCACGACTAGAGGCGTTGGCACAGAGTGAGGTAAGTATGCTAGACATTCACGCAATTAGTATTAAATAGGTGTTATATGTAGATGGATCCTGAATTTTCGAGGCGCCGGACTAGGTATATTGTTGAAGTCGCCACAAGGGGACACTATAGCCCGAGCTATTAGCTGTGATTTTAAGGCTACAAACAACGAAGCGAGATATGAATTAAGCATTATTAGCTGGATTAACAATAGCTAAAGATTTGAAAGCCACCAACGTCGACGCATACATCGACTCATTATTAATAGTCAGCCAAATCAAAGGAGAGTTCGCTGCCAAAGTCTCCAAAATGACGGCATATCTTGAGGCAGTCCAGTCAAAGGTAAAAACGTTAGCAAATACGCAGATCCCAAGGGATCAAAATACGCAGGCGGGCGCGTTGGCCAATATTGGCTCGGCTATTTGAAAGTCAGTATTCAAGAATATACCTGTAGTACATTTAGCATCGCCATCAATTGATCATCCAACAAGTGACATCGACGTCAACTACATCATCACGACGGCGTCCACCTGCTGGAAGACGCCAATCGTCTCCTATCTCAAGGGCGATATACTCCTAGACGACAAACTACAAGCTAGAAAGGTACGTATATTTTGATTGATGACATACTTTTCCAAAAGTCCATTGTAGGGCCTTACTTACGTTGCCTTGACAGCGACGAATGCAAGCAAATACTTCAAGAAATGCACGACGAGAGTTGCGGCAACCATTCAGGCGGACGTAGTCTATCTAACAGTTGCTTGAGGATGGGATACTACTGGCCAACGTTGCGGCATGACGCCAACGAATACGCCAAGCCAACAGAGAAGCTACACCCAACTATTACCCCATGGCCCTTCATGAAGTAGGGAATGGATATCGTCGGCAAATTGCCTCAAGCACCGGGGCAAAAAGTATTCATGCTAGCATTTACAGACTATTTTTCAAAATGGATTGAAGTTGATTTATTCACCCAGGTACGCAACAAAGAAGTTATTACCTTTATATGGCGAAATATAATTTGCAGGTTTGGCGTCCCGTCAGAAATAATCTGCGACAACGACTCCCAATTCATTAGTACAACATCACGCAACTTTCTGGCTAAGTGGAGCATACAACTAAATACCGCAACGCTGAGGTATCCACAGACCAACGGACAAATCGGATCGAATAACAAGTTAATCATCAAAGTTATTAAACGGCGTTTGAAGGCAGTCGAAGGTAAGTACAGAGGAGCTCTCGTCAATTCTTTGGGCACATAGAACCATTCCCAAGACAACGACGGGCAGACATTGTTCTCGGTGGTGTATGGTTGTGAAGCAGTTCTACCCTAGAGGTACGGATTCCGACGGCGAGATATGGACTGTTGACGCCAGAAAGGAACAAAGAGGAGAACCTCGTCACCAGAGAATAGGCACTTGTATGAATGGCGTCATAATAACAAATAGTAGCTCGAAGTTTCAACAAGAACGTCAAAGCAAAAACATTCATGGTAGGCGACTGGGTCCTCAGAGAAGTATTCCAGAATACTAAGGAACTTAATGCAGGTAAGCTAGCACCCGCTTGGGAAGGGTCGTACCGGATACAAAAAGTCGTGGGCAATGATGCCTACAGGTTTTGCACAAAGGAAGGTAACAAGTCCCACGAAGTTGGAACACCGTCCATCTCAAACTTTACCATTTATAATTCATATGTTGGCAACAAAATGGGTGCCACTGCAGGGAAGTGTTCGCAAGTTAGATTAAGGTAGTTCATTTTATTTTGTTCTCAACATCTTCAATTTCTTTTACTTTCCTTTCATTTTCTTCATACGTCGTACTAACTTGAGCGTCGAAGATCCGTTGTTGGTCATCTCACCTTTGTTGTGTAGAAACAGGCTCATAAGATAAGGACTCAATCACGGCCGATGTCGGATAGTTTGACATGACAGCGTCAACAATCACCTGACGTGAACAATCTGAATTCACATGCTGACATCTAAGTCGAAAACGACAGTCCATGACTGGATCATTCAATGCCCGACGGCATCGGATGAACACATGATGATTCCTATACAACAAGGGGGACACACTTTGGGAAGTCATCACAATAACATACAACAAACCATGTGTAACTAGTTAGATGTGGTAATTGACCTTCATTGCAACTATTACCAAAATGGTTTTATTGTCAAAGGTACCTATCATAAACATACATACACACATACATTTGCGTATGCAACTACAAACAATCACAAAGACATAACATACAAAGAGCAAATCATCACGTAACGAGATAACATAACATTAATATTTGCCATTGAGGTAATAGTCACACAACCTATGCAAAGAAAAAGATAATTGTTTCAAACAGGTACTCCAGCACCAACACACAACATAAAGTAAATTGTTCAAAATTAGTGACACAACACCCAAAAACTATAAATTAATAGTGTTTTAACAGGTGTCATATCACCTTGCAGAAATTAGAAATGTTCAAGCATCACCAATGACGGCGTCATTGACATTGGAGTCAGCAGTAGCAACTACGTCAGTTGCGTTGACATCAGCCTCTAGAGTCCATGACAACGTCTGCCCTTCCATGTACTGCTTCATTAGGCGAGCTTTGGTCTTCCAGGTATAGCGATTGGTGGCATCCACAAGCTCTTCACGCAGGCCATCCACTATCGCCTCCATTTCTTCCTTCAACGTCGTCACCTATGTCGTAACGTCCTTCAACTTAGCTTCTCATATAAGAAGAAAGTATACCTCGTGTTATCAACATTCCTTATCTCATACTAATACAATAAATCATCTAACCCAAATTCCATATCCATATCCCTAGTCAATTCGTTTATCACATGAACTACCCTCCACGCCAAAGGCATAATTTGGGCGGGGCTAACTTGTAAGGTTGTGAGCAATTTGGTCATTAGAGGGTTTAAGGGAAACTTATACCCAATCATGAATGGGCACTCATAAAGCACCACCCATCCCTCAGGGTAGTCGCCGGGGCGCTCATCTAAGGTAGGAGCCCTAGCTTTGGTCAAAAAAAGGGTTAAACCAGTTTTCTCCAAGAATTCATCTATTTCCTCCTCCAAAAACTCGCTAGCAACACTAAGACCCCCAATTACCTCGGCGTCAACCACAATTACTCTCTTGGTATCTTCAATGGGTTTATAGGCTCTTTTGGACTTCCTAATTTTGGGGGTTTCTTTGGGAGCCATCACTAGTACAGAATTGTCAATTTGCGTCGGTGCATTTGCGTCGGTGCATTTGCGTCGCACTACCGAAGAACTGACGCAAAAGCTCAGGATAAGTCTATTTGCATCGGACATCAGAAAACATGCAACGCAAACACTCACATCAAATGAGTGGAAGGGTCATTTGTGTCGCATCATAATGGGGACGCGACACACATGACGAACACGATTTGCGTCGCACGTAGCTCATGTGAGTTGCACATGTTGTGCAACGTACTTTCCCCCCCCCCCCCAAAAAATTAGTGATTTGGGCTTATCTACGTCGCATGGGTTATATGTGCGACGCAAATAAGCAGGCCCGCTTCCCCCTTATTTTCAAACCCTAAACAAACAACATCTCCTGCAACCGTCACTCTCCCTCTCCCTCCCTCCCTCTATCTCCCCCGTCTCTCTCCCCCTCTTTCTCTCCCTCTTTTTTTTTCTCATACCACCAGTTCTTTTCCTTTGTCTTCCTTCACAATTCACGAATGATCCAACTACACCGACGACACCAACAACCACTGAATCCTCTAACACGACAACACCAACAACCACTTCCCCCAACGAGTCCTTCGAATTCCTCGTTGCTATCGATTTTAAATTTTATCGATTTTTCCCCAAATTGAAGGGCGATTTTCTCGCTACTATTTTCTCAAATTCAAGAACGAGAACGAAGTTCGATCTGATTTTGGCGATTTAGGTTTTTTTTTAATATATTTAGTTCAATTTCATTCTTGTATGTTAGATCTGATTTTATTTTTTTAGGTTCAATTTTTTAATTTCCTTTTCTATATGTTAGAATTGAATATTTAAGCTTTTAATTTCATTTTTTTTAATTTTTAATTTTTTATAGATTATGGTTGATTGCTTCTATTGATTTTGTGGAGGTTGATTAGGAGAGATTGTTGTGTTTTTATGTTTTTATGTCAGTTTTGTTGAATTTCATTTTTAGTGAAGTTGACTCAATTTCATTTTTAATTTCGCTGCTATGCATTATTCTTCTACCTTCGATTAGTGAATTTAGGATTTAATGTGTATTGCGTTTTGTCGTTCTTGTATTTTAGGATTAATGTGTAGATTCAGACTTTGTATTCATTCTTGTATGCGTGAATTTATTTATTTTTAACAAAAATTACCCATTTGCATCGGATGCAAGACCATGTCTGACGCAAATGGACTTTTCAAAATAAAAAAATGGTTAATATGCGTCAAACATTGACTAACGTGCGACGCAAATCAGTGTGGCTTGTTGGGCTGCTATCTCCATCTGCGTCGCATGTTCGTCAATGTACGAC
Organism: Beta vulgaris subsp. vulgaris; assembly: GCF_026745355.1. Classification (NCBI taxonomy): domain Eukaryota; kingdom Viridiplantae; phylum Streptophyta; class Magnoliopsida; order Caryophyllales; family Amaranthaceae; genus Beta; species Beta vulgaris. The sequence continues at coordinate 18,315,088 of NC_079204.1, read as the reverse complement.
GCAGATGAAAGATAATTTGCGTCGCCTGTTGGGAAGGGTCTGATGCCGATAGCTTATCAAGTGTGTCGCGTTGCTTTCCGACGTAGATCTTGTATCCTGATCTGCATCGAGACCTTTGGCGTCGGACCCATGTCCGACGCAAATGGGCGCCTCGCACTCGACGCAAATCGTCGATTTTGTACTAGTGCATGCAAATAAGAAAAGTGGCGTAGAGAAGAAATTACCTGTGAAATTGCTCGGCGAAACCGGTGAAGAAGGCAAGTAGCCGTAGCAGTTGCTTTCTTGAAGATGAGCGAAGTTTTGAGAAATCGAAAAGAGAGAGAAAGGAAAAGGTGGAGAGGGTAAAAGTTTGATGAGACAAGGTATTAATAGAGGAAGCGTGTGCAGTTAGTAAAAGACGGAGCGGTTTTTCAAGGTGTGTAATTGATGGTTCTTCTCAATGCAGTTTTGGACAGCACACATTAATTACGGGCAATTGTTGGGCCCGTTAGTTTTCATACTGGCGGCATGATTGTATTTTCATATTGTCAGATAAGTGTTACCAGTTATCAAGTGGAGGTAGTCAGCGGAAGAAGCAGGCCCACGACTTTGCAGTTGAGAGATAGAAGGAAGTGGTTAAGTAAGAGGCTGGCGTGGCCTATTTCTTGGGGAATATCCCAACAGCTACAAGAAGATATTATTGTTACGTATAAATAAAACATTTGTAACCTAGATTTATTTTTCTCTAGCTGACATTGACTCCTTATACTCGAAAGTCATCACTCTCTCTCTCTATTCTTACTCCATTAGAAGTTTATTATTAACTCTTGTATTTTCACGATTATATTGACGGCAACACATCGTAGTGGATTGGTGATCAAGAGTATCACCCGCGGTTTTTCCCAATACTTGGGTTTTCCGTGTCAATAATTGTTTGTCTTCTTAATCATTTATTTATATGCTTTCTTGTTATTGTTTATTTTATGCTCATATATGTATATTGCTCTTGTTGTTAGCTAGCTTCTCAATACCCTTTGTGTACTTAGTACAAAATTGGCATTAACACAAACCATAGTAACAGAGGAAACGGTAACCATACGTATCTATTTCTTCTAAAATATACTCATATAAATGTCAATCAATCTAGGGCCAGTATTAAGAATGACAACAATCTACAACAAAAAGCTCTTGCACGCTACAACTATATACACAAAAGAATGAACATCACTCAAGTCAAGCATAAAAAACTGAATTAAGCATTCAATAATTTAACTTTTACAAAAAGAACGGAAGGTTAGTACAAGAAAGTGACCTTGGGTGGTCATATGCTTCCGGCGAGGGGTAGTGCTCATGGATCGTCGACAACGTCGGAGGGGGATCTTGGTGGGTCGTCGGCAACGTGAGAGGGGGAGGGTGGGGGGTCGTTTGCGTTGCTGGGGTATGTAGGGTGGGGGAGGTATTGTTTTTGTTGGAGTTAAGTTAGGGGGGGGGGGCACTCTACAATCTCACGTTAGTCTTTGTGGGAAAAAATATATTCAAAGACAAGATAATATTTTTTTGAAACAATTAAATACAAATGTATTTATTATTAATACTCATTAAGTTAATACTAATAATAGCTACCTTTCATTATTCTTATATTAAAAAAACTTTTTTGAATTTTCATAACCTTTAGTAATTAACATTACTACACCATTCAATTGCATCGGTTATATTCTTGCACATTAACCTAAACACTAAAAACAAGATTGTGTCATATAATTTGTAAGTAATTATATATTTATGAGAATGTATTGCATCAAACTCATCTGACCGTAACTTATGGTCAGACGAGTATACATTTGAAAATCTGATAAAAAAAACTTAACATATATGATTTGAAATTTTGATTGGCTGACATGAAATTAGATTATCTGGCATAAAACTTTGAATATCTAACGTAATTTTTTATTATCTAACCTACACAATTTAATGTCTAAAATCATATATTCAATGCCTTATATTAGATATTCAAAGTTTTGTATAAGATACTCAATGTATTATATAGGATATTCAATGTCTTATCTCAGCTATTTAATGTAATATCTCAGATATTAAATGAATTATTTCATATATTTGTTGCTGGACAAAAGCTCTGCATATGATATAATGAGTGTATAAAATAAGCAACCACAAAAACAAACCTTGTGATTCTTTCTCCTCCTTTCTCGTCAGCTTGTTGTTCTCTTTCTCCTCCCTTCTCGTGCAATACGATGTCCACCATAAGAGTCAGGTCCTGCTCCAGTTGCAGGAGGTGTGTGTTAGGTCGTCAGGGAGAAGGGTGTAGAGGAAGAGGTGGACTTTCTTGTGTTTGGCATTAGCGGGGTTAGGGAATGAGTAGTAGGTGGCGAAGCCGCAACTGAGGAGGGAGAGGGTGTAGCCGATTTACTTGTGGGTTTCGGAGGCGGGTGGGTTGAGGCCAAGGTCGGAGACGTCGTCGGGGTTTCGAAGATGATGACGAGGGCATGGAGTTGCAGGTTGTGATGGAGAAGAAATAATCCTTTTTGTTTTTGTTGCTTTGTAATAAACTTGGACCCGTCGATCTTACCAAATGTTTACGTAGTAAGTAGTCTAACCCAATACTTTCAATATAAATATACTAGTATCTTTTTCAAACTATGCGTGCATGCTTTTTTAAAATATGTTTTTGATATAGTTATTTGTTAATCATCATCAAATATAGTATTGAAATAAGGAAATATAAAAGCAGAAAAATCTTATGCTCAAATTAAGTAGAATAATTTGTGTATCAGGCTCAATCATTGAATATTACAATAAAGTTGAAACAACTAATCCGTATTTTGACCAATCCAATGATTATTTTATGAACACATTCCAACGCGTATAGATAGTGAGAGATAGCCTAGAGGTTATAGCTTCCCTCTTGATTTCAGGAGGTCCTGGAATTGATTCTCACCTTTGGCAAGTTGGGCTCCCCTTTATTCCCCCAATCTTGTCAAGGTTTTCCCTTACATTATTAAAAAAAAAAAATCCAATATGTATATCTACCAAGGACCCTTTGGTCCAATGGTATGTAAAAATTTCAATATTGTTGAGGCCTGGGAGAGGGAGGTATGGGACTTGTTGGACCTCTGGGTGAGTGGCCCTGTGTATCTTATCATGAGTTTTCGAGAAGGGGTTCAAAAAAAACTGATCCAATACATATAATTTTTTCACTTCTATCATGTATTTGATTTGAAACTCTAAATTAATATTTGTAAATAATCCGGATTATCATCGGAGGAAACAACTTACCAGAACATACCAAAAAGAATTAAACTAAATCTAATGAGTTCAAACTAGATTAATTAGAATATATGAATTTTTTCCTTAAATAATGCAAAAGTGGGTTTTAATTCCCAAAATATGACCAAAAAAAAAAATTCCCTACGTACCGTCCATGTAGGACTGCACGCGAGAATTTTTTTTTTCAACTTAAGTAAAACCGCTACTTGAAGTAGCGGTTTACAAAAAAAAAAAAAAATCTTTTTTTTTTGTGTTGTGTAAACCGCTACTTCAAGTAGCGGTTCATTAATCAAGTATGGTTTACTGAAGAAATCCCCAACTCCAGAGTTTGATATGTGCTTGCAATATTTTGCCCAGGTAAACCGCTACTCAGAGTAGCGGTTTATATTTATAAACCGCTACTTCAAGTAGCGGTATTCGTGGGCAAAAACAAAAAAAAAATCAGTTTCTCGCATGCCGTCTTATGTGGACGGTACACAGGGAATTTTTTTTTTGGACATATTTTGGGAATTAAAATCCACTTTTGCATTATTCAAGGAAAAATTTCTAAAATATATCCTTCAACGCTTAAAATATATCCTCAAAATAGTTCAACTAAAGAAAACGAAAATCAAAATAAAAAATTATCTACTTATAAAGATTCCCTTTTTAAACCCACCCTTTTCTTTCTTTCTTTCACTGCAGGCTGCAGCAGCCAAAGAGCATATCTTTCTCGTTCCTTGATTCGCCATCTCTCTTTCCTCATCATACAATTTTATTTTTCAAAATATAAAATTAAAAGTGGGGTTTGGAATCTGGCATCATCAAAAGTAGCCAAAACCCCAGAAAAATCAAATCTTTAGTTTGAAATTTTGAGAATTTAGGAATTTTATTGTTATAAACAATAAAAAAAATCAAAGGCCAACAGAGAAAACATGTCAACCACCACCTCGTTGCGGCTGTTGTTGTCTCTCTCTCCTTCTACACCTCCCCTTCAACCTTCATCTTCAACCTTTAGTTTGAGCTTTTGTTCAACTTCTCCTTCATCTTCTTCGTCTTATTCATATCAACAAAAATGGTTCGTGCCAAAGAGATCTTCTTTCAGTTCCAGGGTATTTGCTTTCTTTTTCTCTCCTCCAGTTTTAAGTGTGTTAGATGTTTTTTTTTTTTTGAGTTTTTGTGTAGAATTTTAGATTTTGTTTGTTTGTGTGTTTTTGTGGGATTTTTCTTCAGAAGGGGAATTGGGTGCTTTTTATTCTGTTGAATTTTTGGATAAGGGAAATTTGGGTTTTTATTGGATTTAATTAGGTTGTGTTATTTTTGAAATTTATTTATTTATTCTTGGAGATTTTTCACCTCATTGTGAGATTCTCATGAAGTGTTTACTCATTTGCTTGTGTTTTTTTATTATGTTTGTGTTTTTTGTTGGATGTATTGTGCTAAATTTTATGCTAGCTAGTGTCTGACTTGTGGTGCTGAGCTAATTAACAAGTTCGACGTGGGAGTGATGGTTCTGGATAGATCTCTTATTTTTGCTCCAATTTTTTACGATTATGGATTCATTCCTGGGTAGGCATTACATGGCTTACATATGTGAAATATAGGAGTTGTGAAATTTGCTTTTGTGGGATGTATTTCTTTACTCGTGTCTATTTTGGCTGAAATGCAAGTAAAATGTTTCCAAACAACGTCTAGATGGCGTTGATTTTGCATATTAGCCTAGTGAGGTATTCAATCCATTGCCTATTAATTATGGGATCAGAAGTCCCTCAAGCAACTACTGTGGGAATTGGGTTTGCTTTAATGTAACATACTTTGAATTATCCAATTGATATTATGGAGAGTGGATCAAGTATGTCCACTGGTAGGTGAATGTTTTTGTCATGAACATGTTTAAGACCGCTCATCAAATTCTATTTTACTTTATGAAAGGGAATTTAAGAAGGAATAAGTGTCAAGGTGAGCCAAAAATAAGACGGTGGACAATAAAAGAAAGTTAATATTAAAGATTTTCTCGTCATAGTGGTTAAAGAAACCAATTGGACCTCAAGACCTCGATTTAACCTGGTAAAGATTAAGAATTGTTTTCCTAGAGTAGCCAAAGAGGTCCTAGGACAATCAGAAAGAAAAATTCCCATGCAGAGGGACAACATGGTGGAATGAGGAGATTAAAAACATCGTTTAAGAATAAAAGACAGGAGTAGTTGAACTTGGGAAAATGTAGAAATGTATCAGATAGATCAAAATATAAGGATGCAAGGTGGAGGCAAAAGAAGTTGCCTCATAGGCAAATTCAAAGTATATGGTGCGATATACGACAAACTAAACCGGAGAGATGATAAGAGATCTATAAATTAGCTTCACCGGTGTTAATTAAGGATCTCCCCATCGTTAAGTGTATTCAACATAAAACTCAAAGGATTCTAGTCTTGGATAGTGAGATCAAGGACAAATGGAGGAAAATACTTTGATGAGTTATCTAATGGAAGTCCAATAGAAGCTATAAGATACCTTGACGAGTTATACTCCCTCTGTTTTAAAATACTTGACACACTTCTATGCACACGCTTGTAAATGCATATTTTTGAACATTAATATCTCTAATCTCCTACAAATAAAAATTATAAAAAGTTCATATCTTGAAAGTATATGCTGAACAAGATCCCACATGACTATGTTCTTCCTTACGAAAAATATCATAAAATGCAGTCAAAAGATAGTGTGTAAATAGTGCAAAAGTTAAACTGTGTCAAGTATTTTGAAACGCAATAAGTATAACGGAAGGTGGATAGGCGTTATAGGAGACTTTGATGAGTTATGTAATGAAGCCGTATAGCATCTTAGGATACATCTTGAGGAGGGGAAAATATATGCAAAGAATTCAGAAAATAGAGGTAAAGAAGGCGTGAAGAGAATGAATCTACAGAAAGGAGTTGGCCAAAATTCCTATTTACATTTGGAGATGCCTAGAGCATGTTGGCATTGATTTTTTAATTAACGAGAACCAATTTCAGTTTTTTTTGTAAGGATATTCTACCATAGAGGCCATATATTATATGGACTGACAATGTAATATTACGAGGCAATATTAGGAGGCGAGGAAGAAAAATCTTCCCATGACTTTATTTAATGTGGTGAAGGCTTATGATAAGGTGTTTGAGATAGATACTTTTTTAGTGGGCAATGTTAGAAGAAGTGTTGAACAAGTAAATATATTGACTCAGTTATGGATATTTATCGAGACATGAAAACAAATGATAGATATCGTGGAGTCACACAAGATTTCCTATAACGACAGCTTGCATGAGGGATCTCATGCATTAAGTCCTTTATTACTTCTCAACAATAAGATCATGTCCACTCGTGGTAGAATTGGCTATAAAATTGGGTCATCCACCAAGCTCCAAAAAAAAAAATTTGGATTGCATCCATGATTTTTTCATGTTTTGAATCGGGTCATTGAATGACTCAATCCATGTTTGGGCATCCTATGACCCAAAACATGGATTAAGTCGTGTAAAAGGAGAAGGGGAGGGCCCACAAAAAAGCTACTGAAATTTGGGTGGTAAAACTCAAAACATTGAGTTTTGAGGTGCAAAAAATGTAAGAACCAATCCCCTTGTGCCACGCGTGCGTCTGTTGAACAGCAACAATAATGACACATTTGATGCGTCAGAGCGTGCCCAGCGAACCACGTGTCAACACGTGGATGTTTAATTGTAACGGTTGTTTTTGTTATTCAGATTCTGTGATCTAACTAACTTTTAAAATGCAAATAAAAAAATAAAAAATCATGATGTATGTTGCTTTCAGATGATATTGTTTTTAGTAATGGGGTTAATGCTAAATTGGAACGATTGTGACTAACATTAGAATCTTGAACATTTAGGTTAAATTGGACAAAAATATATCGAGTGCGATTGTAGTAATGAGAGGGAGTCAATTAAGAATGTAGTAACATTTGATTGAGCCAATATGGCTCAAATGAAGTTGAGAAATTGGGATTCTTTTTGCAATTGTAATGTACCTTTACGGTTAAAAGAAAATTTCTTTAGGACTATTAGCAGGCCAATGTTATTATGTGTTCGTGAGTATTAGGCATGTCTGAAGGATTACATTAAGAAGATGGGTAGCAAAGATGCGTTGTTGAGATAAATGTGTCGAAACACCTTAAGAGATAAATTCGGATAAAAGATATTAGGAAGAAAGTCGAGATAGCTAATATAAGGATAAGATAAGAGAGAACCGGTTATGGTGGTTTGAGGATGGGAGACATCGACTAAATGATGCACTGGTAAGAGTAGTGGATAGTTGGAATCATGGAGATTTTTAATAGAAGTGGAGAAGGCCAAAGATGGCTTGGATAAAAGGCGTTAAGAAGGATATGAACAAATTAGGTCTTGGGAGCATATAGCACTTGAAAGAAGAGAATGTAGGTATAGTGTTTATGTGGACAACCACCGGAGTTAGAATCTTGTCTCATGCATCCGACTCTACCTTGTTAGATTAATTCATTGGCGTTGTTGTTTAATCAAAATGGAGAAGATGGAATGTTGGCATTGTCTGATGAGTTCCAAGATTAGATCGATGCTGAAGTGTTTCTAATGCACCTCTATATAGTTTTGGCTGAAATGTGAGCCTGTTGATAAGATTTGGTGAAAGTGTTGGAATGTACTTAACGTAGTATTACTGAAGGAAAAGCTTCATGATCACATGGGCTTGTTTAGTACATAGATGATGCTTAATGTTTCCACATGATGCAGCTATTTATTTATTTGGCTATAGACCTTTTCAGTATCCAAAGTTCATGGAGTTATCTATATACACTGCTTGTATGTGAATTGGTGAGCCGAAGCTTCATTCCTTTAGTTTGTACTGACATATTTATTGATGTCTACTTATTAGTTATTACTATAGACATTTATTTTTTAACTGTGTTACACCTGCACTTTTAGTTTTACTGTTAATTTGCATTACAAAAGCATAATTTTCTGATGCTATATATACATCTCTACCTCCAAATTCAGCCTTCCATTTTATGAACTTAAATTTTCTGTATAGTTTGTTGGAGTGCAACAATTTTAAAACGCTATAGCCACAAAACTGATGCCTCTTGTATCTTCCTGGCTTAGTCTAGGAGTAAGAAATTGATAAATGCTGGGTGCAAATTACTAGCAACTTGATTGTAGGCCACATTCCTTCCTTGGAAGACATAATCCATCATTTTGGCTTTTGTTTTGGTGATGGCTCTTAAACAAAGTCTATCTGGGTCTGGAGCATAGATGGGCGCTATAACTGACAATCTTTGTAGGGCTTAGTAACAGAAGGCAAAAGAATTATAGAGGCAGATAATGTGAAATTTCGAATTTTTGAGAGCTTGGGTATTGAACTGATTTTGGTTATGAAATCTACTATAAGTGTCCATCCAGAATCTGACGTGTATGAGAGCTTGATGCTTTTTTTGGAGCCAAATGGGGAAGTTTTCGTAAAATAGCTAAGTCTGATACTTGGACACATACATGATACTAGAGTGTGACATGAGTTTCTCAAGTTCAAATCTATTCTTACTCTATTCTTCAGACATAGCTTACATGTACTGCCTAGATATATTAATGCAGACATTCTTTGTGTAGGAAGTCTCACTTCCCTGGTGGTTGAATTCATGTTTTGAGTTAATCTATCATCTTACATTGTGGACATTTGGTTTTCACTAATGATTTACTACCAGGGACTGTTTTTTATGTACTGGTATAGTAGATTGGCGCAAATCTGAGGATTCCTGACAATATGGACAGAGGAAGGACAGAAATTGAAAATGTCTCTGACATGTTTGGTTCGGACGAAGAGAGTGGCACTAAAATTCCAACACAAGCACAATCTATTGTGGAGGGGTCAAGCTCAGTAATGGTGTCTGAATTTAAACCTGTTCGTGATGTTGATTACATACAGGTCCATCTTTAATCTTCTTTTGCTTGGTCCCTGCTTTACATCTAAGCTTATTATTTAATTGTTCTGCTCTGCTATCCATCGTTGTTTCCATGCGGATTTTCAAAATTCCTTAAATCAGAAAATAAATAAGCCAGGTGTCATTTTTTTTGGTTGGGAGGGGGAGTAGGGTGGGGCTTGGGACCCGTGGGAGGAAGGGATTGCACTATTCAAAAGGAACGGTTGCGTTCGAAATTTGTTATGGAATTTAAAATATAGTATCTTATGATAAATTTATCCTGGTGCAGCAAAGAGGGATTTGATGTTTTGAGATAAAAGAAATAGAGTCTGCATGCCAAGGAAAAAATTGTGCTAGATTGCTCCCTCTCAACAGGAAAGTTTGGGGAAAAAAGAGAGAGTCAGTGTTTTGTGGAAATGCGCCTCTCTGCGCACTTGGCATGATTGCCTCTGGAACCATCAGAATGCTGCCTACCTTCAACCCCTTACACTTACCACTATTAGTTGGTGAGCAGAAATCCTCCGTCCCCCTTAAAACAAAGTGGATCCTGTTTATTATATCTCTAGTATTGAAATTCCAGTCCTTTTGTGCAACCACGTCTAGTATTCGTATCAACACAGGGTTGGAACCCAAGGTAGATAAGTGCATTCCCTTTCTCTCTAAAAGGAAGTCAGCTTCTCTAAAAGATACAATCTAGGAAATTTATGATCACCTAGCATCTTTGGCATCTCACAATGATCAACTCAATCAAACCAGGAAGAAGATGAGGGGGCGTTTATAATGTAATCTGTTATAAGCCCACAAGGCCATATTAGGTCTAGTAGTTGTGTGTTAATAAAACTGGTTACAGTGTAAATTATCATCTGCCGTTAGACCACAAGTTCACAACAAATAGCTACTATAATAGAAGTACTACAACAATAGTTGACATGCAGGAATTGTGAAACTTGTACAAAAGTGATATTCAAGAGGACCTTCTACTCTTTTTTCTTTTCTTTCTTTTTTGTGCTTTGGCTACATGGCACTTCCCCCTGCGTGATAAGCCTAAATTAGTTACTGGTGGTTTTCAGACTTTTGTCTTTGCTGGATATGTTGCAGGAGCTGTTAGCTATTCAGCAACAAGGGCCAAGATCAATTGGATTCTTCGGAACCAGAAATATGGGCTTCATGCATCAAGAGCTGATTGAGATACTTAGCTATGCTATGGTCATCACTGTATGTCTACTCATTTCATGCATCTTATTCGCTACACGTAATTCTTTTCTCACAATCATGAAAAAGTACTCTGGTTCTGCAGAAAAACCACATATATACCTCTGGTGCCGCAGGGACTAATGCAGCTGTCATACGAGGTGCTTTAAGAGCTGAGAGACCAGAACTGCTTACTGTAATTTTACCTCAAAGTTTGAAAAAGCAGCCACCAGAAAGCCAGGAGCTATTAGCTAAAGTAATAATTTTATGTTTTGAATTCCTTTCGGCATACTTGTCAATAATGATGGTTTATGCACAGAATAATTCATCATTCCAGCTTGTTGTTTGGCCCCCTTTTTTTCTGTCTTTGTTGGTAAGTGGGCCCAGTAGGGAAAGGGAGGAAGTATGGTGAAACATTTACCTCGCTAGGTCTAGGACTCGAGTTCCTTACTTTGGGGTTCAGAGGTAGGGAGACTAGGGAGCATACAACTGCATTTTAATTATTTCTTTTGCATTTTCTGTCTCTATTTTTGTGTGGGATAGAAGAGAATGCAACTCAAGTGAACATTTTGGAATACGTGTCAACTGTCAATCGTCAACGGTCGTTGACTAACCATTTTTCATGAAGGTATTAGCAGATCTAATTTATTCCTGCTTCCCTATGTCTCATACTGACATTACTTCAAGAAATAATTGTTAATGGATAGTCGACAATGTTATTTTACTGTGTAAGTGACAGGATACATTACTTTGATTGTAGCTTTTGTATCAACCATGCAAAGGGTCATTGCTTGAGTCTTTGTGGGCTTTCTACTTTCTCTGCCCTTTTCTTTCTTTATTTAGTCTCCCTTTTTTCCATATGGATTACTTTCAAGATGCTAAATCTAGTGCTGGACCCCTTTAACTAGGAGAATAGATGTTCTTTTTCTGAAACAATTAGATAAGTGTTCTCATTGTGCTTTCTTTGGCATGCCCCTATTTGATATAAATCGTGATCAGAGTTCCTTTTAGAGTTTTAAGTTTCAGTTATGGTTTTCGCTCCTTGTATCTTACATTTCCTTTGATGAAATATATCTGATATAAGTTTATAGCCATATTCTGAAGCCTATTGTTCTTCTGGTTTTTACTGTTGACTTGGATTTGCAGGTGAAGAATGTCATAGAGAAGCCTCACAATGATCACTTACCTTTACTAGAAGCAAGCAGGTATAAAAATCTCATCTATTTACCAATGTCCAGGCTCTTAGTAATTGACATTAGAGAAATCAGAAAGAGGTGCCTATGATTTTTGTGGTATGATGTAAACACTCGTGACATGAAAGGAGCATGTGAGACCTGTGAGACCCAATTGTGCTTATTCTTGTAACACACAATGCACATTTAGATCAGTCACTCAGAATTGGTCACATTTTTGCTTTAGTCCATCACTCTGATTCCTGATGCTGAAAGACCTAATGACATTCTCAACATCAGTAATTTCCCATTTTTCTGTGTAACAATACCATACCATACTATCAACCACCTTTCCTTTGACAGCAGATAGTAAGTTGCGTTAACTCTGCACTGTTGGTTGGAGAAACAGTGACTAGCTTCTACGGACTACATAAATAGAACTAGGGTAATTAATTGAGATATTAGACTTGGTTAGTCAATTAGGGAAAAGAAAAAAAGTTTAACTCTGCACTGTTGGTTGGAGAAACAGTGACTAGCTTCTACGGACTACATAAATAGAACTAGGGTAATTAATTAAGATATTAGACTTGGATAGTCAATTAGAAAAAAAAAAAAAAAAAAGAAAAAAAAAAGAGGGGAGGGGAACTGTGTGTGTTTTGAGAAACATTTGACTTAGATTGACAATTTGCTGTCGCGGAGGATTTTTCTTTCTGAAAGAAGGCAATGACCTATTTACCTTCCTATTCTGCACCTTCCTCTTTCTTTTCTCCTATCCATCCTCTCCCCTCATTTTCATTTTTTCTTCTCTTTCTCTTGTGACGAACCAAGAAAAGGAAAACAGATTCATAATTGTGTTTCTGTTCAAAGTTGAATTTCACAGAAAATCGTTTTCCATTGAAAATCCTTTCCGTCCAACCAAATAAAGCCTAAAGAAAGAGTAAAAATATGAAGACAATTCTCACCACCATATCTTGCTAAAGTACTTGCTCTGTGTGTTTTCTCCTGATTATGCTATAAGCTTACCTTTTCTTTTATTAACTTGGTTCATCCAAAAACAGATAGTAGCTTTATTTCTTCCAGAAAGTGAAAGAGCATACGACTATATAACGTGGTATAACTGTTTTAATTGCAGGTTATGCAACATGGACATCATTTCAAAAGTTCAGCAGGTTATTTGTTTTGCATTCCATGATAGCAAGTTACTCATGGAAACCTGTCAAGAAGCAAAAAACCTTCGGAAGATTGTAACTCTCTTCTACCTGGATTGAGAAAATAGAACAAAAATGAACTTTTGTGTGTCCATAGATTATTTGAAGCTGGGAAGCACGACCCCTTTGAACAAAGAGCGGTCAAACACGTCTTACACTGTTTCGCTGGAGGATGAATTTCTGGGGTAGGAAGGTTTGTTTAGCATTGCAGTGTAGAGTAGGTCACGATACTAAATATACTTCATTTGAAGGAATTCATTTGCTCCTCGTCTATATATTAGTAAAGCTACTGTATCCACTGTTTTCTTTTGCAGACAAACCATTTGTTAATTTTTCGGAATTCTATGATCTTACAAGTTCTGATCAAATTGTAGATTTTGGCTTCCATAGATATATTATGTCATATTAAACACTTAATCTAGCTCGTTAGTATCCCAAAATACAGTTGAGAAAGTAACCTCATTTTAGCATAGCCAAGTGCTTGGTTTGGTATTCGCATTGGCAACGTCAAAATTCTCGCAAATAATGGCCAGAATAGATGAGTGAACAGTACTTGCTTACTCCTAATTTGGGATTTTGGTCTCGGCATAACATTGTAATATTCTAAAATTTACTTCTGATGGATTTTAGATAATGTGTCTGCGTAACTTTGGATTTTGAGAGTTCAGGATACAATTTTATAACAAAAAGAATAGTCAGAAAAGAAAGAAAATAGATGCAAACTATACTATTTGGGTGCTCTTTTTATTCTTTTTCTTTTTTTTTATGACACTTTGGTATTTGACCAAATGGATCATCCAATTGCTATAGATTTTATCACTAAAATACATTTAGATAGAACTGAGGGAAGCGAAAAGGGTTTTCATGAGACGGAAAATGAAAATTATTAGCACCACACGAAGTTTGTGAATAAGTGATTATCTGATAATGAGCAAGGAATACTCGTTTTTTTTGTTAAACAAAATGTATTGAACTCATAACTCATTAGATACTTTTTATGAATGTCAACTAAGTATAGCAAGTAAATTGCTACCGATTGTTCGAACCAGAGTCATTTATTGGTAAATGATCACTGTCTTTCATTATCAATCGAATCACTGCGTGTGACCCATAATCAATTTTATCATCAATCTAATCACTTTACCCTATTCATTTTCTTACCAATGAATAGATCTCTTTACTTGTATGACTTAGATGTCTAGTATTTCTTGAAAAATGATGCAATTGATGAGATTTGGTATGGTACTTGTGCGATTGATAGAATCAAAGAGATCGGTGGGATTAACTTTCAAATCTTTTTTCTTAGATTGTATTGGTTTGAACCCAGCTAGCATATTTGTCGTTCAAAACAGAATTTCATATTTCTTCTAGAGAATCTCCAGATTGTTCTAATTGATCTTTTCTATATTTTAATATAATGTAATAAAATTAATTATGACTTTACGATTTATTTTTTTTCTACAATGACCAGAACTTATTGGACTTCTTTTAAAAAATAACCCTAATTTCTTTTGAAGTTGCTAAAAAAACTTTTCTATGATAACTTTAGGGAAATGTCGTTGTGAAATGAGTATAAGCTACTAGTTTTGAGAAAGTCAAAGTACAAAATTCCCTCCCTGTACTTTAAATTCGACTCTGGTAACTTGGCAATAGTAGTAAATTATAGTATCAACTTGGACAAGAAGAAATTTCTAGAACTGCAAGTTACTGGTAAGACAGATACATATCTCAGTGATCAATGTAACTAGTTTTATTATTATTCTTCAACTGTTGAAAGAGAGAATACATTTCATCAAAAGGAAAAAGAAAAAGAGAAGAGGGAAAAAAAAGGATGACAGTGGATTGGTGAAACAGGTAGAAATACTTGAAAGAAACTATTTGTCCTAAAATCAAAAACCTTCAATTGGGAAGGCTGACCTTCACAACACTTTCTACGGCTGTCTTTAGTTCTCTCCCTGAATTGACATTAACAGCTGCATAAAATGTGAATCCTAGGCCAAAAGTTGAAAATTGGAAATAAGAATAAAGTTGCAGACTTGCAGATACAACCTTTGTTAGAAACACTCAAGACTTACTAATAATTATCATCTGAATAGTTGCCATCACTATCTTGTTCATATATCTGATATTCCCCGACATCTGCACCATGCAACTGATCAGAAGCTCCTGTAGATGGAAAGCTTTCAAACAGTTCTTGCAAGTAGTTTCTCGAAATGCTCTCTGTGCCTAAATCTGATGTATATAAAGGTGAAACAACTGGTATTGAAGACGAACATCCGAAATGAAAAAACTATATAAAGAAAAAAAATCAATAGGAAGAATTGGCACGACTCCACTTTCGTAAGGCATGGCCACAATTTGATTTCACAATATTACTGCAAAATTAACACAATGTGGATACAGGGCTCAGACTGCAGTGTGAAATCGGCATCCTCTCCGTCCTATATAAACACAAAACATATCATATTATAAAGGGGATAAAACAGGGAAAAAATAGCCAACATCATTTAACCCGGCATTGCCCTATTATTTAGGCAATTTGGACCAACCACAAAGCTCATGAATCTCACCAGATAAGCAGTGTCATCTATGTCCATTTCCTCTTCATCATCAACTTCATTCTCTTCATCATCGTCGTCATCATCATCTGCTTTATCTTCATCTCCAGTTAGCTCTGCTATGAAAGTTTAGTCAATATCTGACAAACAAGTATAGGACAACAGGAGCAACTACAAGAGGACCCCAAAAAGCACTGATTCACTTCTTGGAGTGCATAAATTTATTTTTTGTTAACCATTGCATTTTATGTTGTTTAGGGAAGGGAGGATAGGGTGTTGAAGTTGCTTTTCAAAAGAGAACTTGTCTATAACAAATCCTCTAGACTGCCAAAGAAGTGTAGGAAACAGCAAAAGGATTCTAAACCTTGATTAACTTGTGATTCCCCCTCTTCCCCAGGCTTGAGACTGTTCACTTGGAAGCGCATCTTTTTCGATTTCTCAAATCTTTCAGAAACAGCTTTTAGCAAATTTCCAGCACCTTCTTCAGGATACACTGATATAAACCTCACTGCAACACGTAATCTTAAACTATCGAGAGCATATGATGTGAACCATCCTGTTGAACACTACATAAAAGAATTGAGATATTAAGATAAACATGACAAAACAATGAACATCATTGATAATGCACATATGAGCAGTACATAAATGGCACCTTCAACAGTCTTTCTTCAAGACAATGACGGAATAAAATAAATAGCAATTAGAAAAAAAAAGGTTGCTTAAAGCTGCACTAAATTACAAAGCTAATCCTACTATATAGCCCTCATTACTGAGCGAGAGAGACATAGAGATTGGAACTGAGAAAGAGATTGATAAAGCTGCATTCTATCATTTTAGCATTTGTTTGTAATCACATCCTAAAAGGTCGATTCTGGTGGCTGCAAAAGCTCACCTGAATACCTGATAATATATGATAATCTATTACTGCATAAAAATGGAGCTTCTCCACATATATGCTTCATTGTTTAGTATAGTTTTAGACATCATAACCAATTGTAACGATGAGCAATTTGATGAGAGCTAAAGAACAAGATTGTCCTACGACAACAGACTGCAGTTAACGGAAAGGGATCATACTCAAAGTCTAGAAGAACTTTGCAATGAAGCGATTCATTTAGCTAATGTTAAGTAGCAGCAGTTACATAGATGAGCTAGAAAAAAATGATATTATGCCTCTGTTAACAAATGATTGGCAAGGAACTCACAGTGCAAATAGTGTGGTTTGGAGGTTTTTGTATCTCTTTTTGAATGTAATCATCGGCAAGTTCAGAAAGTTGAAGATATGTCTGGCATTTGTAAGGAAAAACCCGAAATTCGCACAAATCCTCCCAGTTATGCTTCTTTCTGCAAAAGCGATGTTCCCAGGATAAAGGATATTACAATTATGAACAGTCAAAAATTGGCAGTAAACAGAAAATCATGCAGACGAAAGATTCGATACTAAAACCATGTATTAGCAAGTGTAAGCACTTACCAAATACTTCCTTTGTTTCTTTTTAAGTGACACACTTCTCTCTTATGTCAGAGCTTTTTGTGAGAAGTGTGCCACTTAAGAAGAAACGGAGGACGTACATATTGCAGAAAGGAAACAATTAGAACTATAAAATTTAGGCTAGCAATCTTCATATCGTGTTACCGAGGGCTGGGAGGTTTACCTGGATTAACTAATAAAAGGCTTAGAGACGAAAGTGATCTTAGTAGTCATCGAGTTCTAGGAAAAGATCTCAATATCATATTTGTCAAAAAGTAAAAAAAAAAAAAAAAAATATGTGTTTTCATTATGGTATTACAGAACAATTACTTAAGAAATATTTATCTGTGTTTATATTATGATATCCCCTTGAAGTGGCAAGGATTTTTTTTTCCTTTATCTATCCTTTTTCTTTTAGCATCGAGCATCCATGTAAGATGTCAAAAAAAAAAAAGCATCCATGTAAACTCGTTCCAGATAGTGTTATCCAGTAGGAAATACCCTATGTATATACGAGGCGTGAACTGGCATCCATATCAGCTAGTTCAAGATGTTGAACAACAGTAGTATAAGAGGGGGGAAAACTGGAAAGTTAGACTTGATATCAACTATGTAATGTTCCAAATATCCAATCAGACAATTCAAAGCCTAATTACTGATTACGAGCAGCAAACTGAAGCTCGATTTGCTTATCGCAATGCCTCCTCATCCTCAAAGAAGTACAAAGGATGAACATTGACAAGTTAAGTAAAACTAGTATGCACGGAGAAGAGTAAAGATGTCCTGCAACTGAAACTAAAGAGCAAGGGGTACACTGTACACTGCAGAGTAGGAAGCCTGATTAGAATTTGCAATAGAGCATGATATAGATAAGAGAAGGATTATTTAAGCGTCTCTTCCTCACTCAAACTTTATTCCTTGAACATCAATTTACTTGGAAATAAAAAAGTAATTATCCAAGGCTAAACCTACACTCATGTGGCAAGAGTGCAAGACAGACATGAAAGAGATGTGGGACCCAGACCTAATATCCTACCAGCACCAGATGCAGATACAAAATACACCTTTCCAGACCTCTGCCTGAGACATAGATCACAAATTTTCCACCATATTAACCATGCAACCAAACAATGAAAGAGAAATCGGCCTGAGATTCAAAATTCTCCTTGTCAAAAATTCCAGCTACATAATTACAGTTTACCATCTCAAAACCTGGAAATGGAACAATGCCCAAGCAGTGAGAAATCTTCCCCTCACAACTAAAAATTTGTACTCCCTTAAAAAGAAGTAATCCAGGTTTTCTTAAGTTTGAATAAATATTAATCTTTATTTGATCATCCAAATGTAACAAAAATATTCTTTTGCGGCAGACAACTCAAGCAACAATCATATACCCAACTAACCAAGTACATTGTACCTCAATGACAATAAGACAACACTTTAGTTATTCTTTTGCAATAATTATATCAATGATCCCGTGATGTATCTTTAAATAAGAAGACTTAATCTATAGAAAAAGAAAACAATTCCACTCCTGCTTTCACACCTTCATTTGGGGCTTGTAGTTGCTCCTAAACAAGTGCTATACAATTTATTCAACATAATTTGCATGATTTACAATAATACAATCATATCTCCGTTGTTCTCACATATAAACACACATCAGTTCACGTATGTCATTAGAGAACAAAGCAAAAACCAATATGAAACTATGCACAATATAGTTAAAGCTCCTACCAACCTAGATAATCAATTACCAACATGAGATTAGAAATAAGAAACACATCAAAAGAAAATGAACATACTTAATCAATGATCAAACAGATAACTTACCCACTAGCAGCATCACAATACCCTCTCAAAGCTGGGGGGACCCTAAAATCAATTCTTTGATATCTGTCGAAGTTTGAAAATATCGGAGTAAAAAACGAGGATCAACAACATTTAAATCTCTGCTCAAATAGTTCAAATGACAAAAGGAAATTATTTTAAAGAAAAGGGGATTTGCAGTCAAATAAGCAGCGTAATGAATCAAAGGTTCAGAATGTTATCAAAAGAGATTAAATAAAGCTGTATCCACATATTAAAAATAGATCAAACTGACAAACTAAGTTCTTAGGAAACTAAGAGTTATGACCAAGCTAACATCCACAAAGGGCCGAGGACCTAGAGGAGAGAAAATTGGAGCAAAGTAAGCTTGAGAAAATATTTATGTTTCGGAATCAGATTAATATTATTGAGAAACAGAAAGAAAGTGTTCGACCTTAGAGAATACGATAAGCCCTCAAGGGGGAAGGGGGTAAAAATTACCCATATTACCCTGTCAATCCGTGGTAATGTCGTGCCGATTGGACCAATGAAAAAGCTAAAAGAATGACTTCATCCCACAAGAAAATTCACAGCAAGGATGTATAATTGTATATCTAAAAATTACATCTCAATTTAGCAGACATACACCAACTGGCAATCTGCATCGTCTTGTCTTGAAGAGATGAATTTTGACCTGTAGTATTTTATCACAGTTGTTTTTATTCAAGTAAGAAACTGCTACTGCTTCTAAAACACAGCACACATATATCCACCAGGCGATATACACAGCATGGATACCCCAAGTAGCTAAGTTACTTACAAAAGCAAGTATGACAAACTTATCAACATGGTAATACAGAAATTCATACTTCTGTTCTAGGAGCTGTAGCAATATCTCATGATCTGAAAAAAGCTTTGCCAAAACCATGCTAATTTCATTTCATACTTCATTTGATCCAAGAAAGACGACATGTCATGGCTTATAGCTCAACAGAAAAAAGAAGGTAAGCTTGATAGATTTTTGAGTGTTCAACTCCCAGTTAGAACTACCAAAAGGAGTAGAGAGGTTGATTGTAAAAAGAGTTCTCACATGCGAGATTCAGGATCATTGCGAGGATCATAACCTTTTCTGATCCAGAACCTATGAAACGGTCCACTCCCAAAGTAGTATGCACTTCGAAAAAGAAGCCTGTACTGTCAGAAAACAAAAAAAAAAAAGCCAGGTGAAAGATATTTAGTCCTATATTTACATCATACAAACTGCCAGCATCAAAAGAACAGCATCAAGATGACAGTGATAAAAACCACCTCTTAAGCATATGGTCTCCAAATTTAAGACCCTCCTTACACAAGCGTTCATGGACAGAGCTTCTTGGCCATATGGGTTTTTCATCAAACAAGTTAGACACAACAAACTGCCATTTCCATTGATCTGATTCTCGTGCAATGTATTCCTCCCAATTCACCCTTTTTGGAATCTGTGTGATTGTTAAGTGCTACTAAACAAAAGGT
Source organism: Beta vulgaris subsp. vulgaris (assembly GCF_026745355.1). Lineage (NCBI taxonomy): Eukaryota > Viridiplantae > Streptophyta > Magnoliopsida > Caryophyllales > Amaranthaceae > Beta > Beta vulgaris. The sequence goes on along the minus strand of NC_079204.1, from coordinate 18,294,977 downwards.
AAAGAAGGATAGTACTTCTTCATTGTTGTCACAGCACAATAAGGTGGCTTCATTAGTTAGATTGTACAGATATTTCCATAGAGAAAATGAATCACTGGTATATCAAAGTTCAAACAATTGACTGAAATGACTAAAAGAGGAAGGACTGAAGTCTGAACCAGCATGCATTACATCTGATTCAAAGCTGAGATGACTTTCAATCTTTATCTGACAAGGGAAATCAAAGTTGAAAGACAAAGTCAGACCAACTTTCCATCAGAAATGAGGACTTAGGACCAATAAATAATTCAGCTTACCCAATCCTATGGACGACATACCAAAACACATCTATCAAAACATCAACCAGAAGTCCTGCACCATCATAATGTACATACAATAAAATCATATACTTCCTCCATCCCGTAATTCATGCAACACTTACTAATTCAAGGTCAAACTTTATAAACTTTGACTACAATAATCACCATTATATACAGGAAAAAAATATTCATGCCTCACGTGGGATCTTGTTAAATTCATCTCAAGGTGTAGTTTTCAAATATCAAATTTTCATGATTTATAATTGAAGACATTAAAGGTCAAGCTAGTGCATTGGAGACCGTCAAATTGCAAGTGTTGCATGAATTATGGAACGAGGGTAGTATATTCTAGAGAAACAAAAGAGAGACAAATAGACAATGGAATTCCCATAACTTAAACGAGACAATGGTTTAGGGCATCACCAACCTCTTCCTCCTCCCTATCCTTAGTCGAAAGAAGAAAAGAACAACGAAAAAAATAAGAGAAGGGGAGGGGAAAACAATCCACCAAAGTACTTCAACAACCTAACCAGTGACACACAATATGGAGAATATGGGTAACAGCATGAACTGCTTAAACATATGGCAAAAGCAAAAAAAGATCCAAAGACTCAACACAAGCCTACAAGCTTTTTAGAAAATCAGAAAATTTCTCCAAGTGAGGATATCTTTGATATTGAAATCAATTGCTAGACATGGTTCAATCTCCATCTGCATCAAGGACAAAAGTGAGTGAGTCATATGTAATCCACATTCACAGACAAACATAAAGAAAACTGATGTATTATAACTAACTCCCAAAACACAGACCAGAATAGCAGTTATTGTCGACAAATAAGCATTATAAATCATTGCATTTCAGCCCATCAGCAGAATGTAAACATAACCAAAGGAAAGAAATATATAATAGCTCATCTAGAATACCTCCCATCGATGCTGCACAACTCCCTCCTGTTTCTTTTTGGAACTCAATGTAATTGACGGCCTCAACCTGCACAACATATAAGCAGGCATAACTGATGAGATCAAACAAACTTATATCAATCCCTAATATTCAGACTTGTACATGTCAGCAAATTAATCAAAGTTAACAAGAAAGCAAACCATAACCAACACAGTACATTAGTGCACTGGTCTCATTGAACCCAAAGCACAACAAATGTTACTCCTCAGCTGAAAAAGAAACCTTTCCTTGACCCTATGCTCTACCCTTAAAACTAGAAAAATATTAAATTAATGCAGAGCAGAAACATGCAGAGTAATCCAGAGAAAAGGTGAAAATGATGAAGATGATACTCTCTCTATCCCTTTATCTGCCAAATCTGCCAAATCATTTTTCCACACATACAAACAGACCTTTCAAAAGAAATCCCAATCAGCTTCTAAGGGAAAAAACTGAACAGAAAAATCTGGCAAAAAATACCTAAAATATACCAGCTTCCACAAATAAGTGCCTGATATAATCGTATGAATTTTTTTTCCTGACAACACTACCAATTGATGGTATATAGCTTGCCATCCTTCAGTGGAGCTCACTTTTGGTCTTCCCTGAACAAGCGACCACCCACACTCGCCCTCACCATCAAAACCACTTTCACCAGAGCAAAGTAATCCCACCCCCAGCCCCACATTTAGATCAACCCATCTCTCTCTCACCACCACCATAAAGTACTCCCACTGCCAACTCCACCATAGGTGTTTGAGTTCGACCTCCAAAAGTTCGAGATCTGGAACCTTAGTAGTCAAATTCGACCATGTCATGATCAGATCTGCCACTCCAGATGCTAGACCAATTTGGTTCACGCCACATAATGTTGGGGACAGTGCGGTTTCATTCTCTCAACCGCACATATTTTCGCTCTCCCTCACTGTATATTTGAAAATGGGCTGGTGGTAATGGTTCGGCGGTCCAAATGGAGGTTGGGTGGTTTCTAGATGAGGAAGCTCAAATGCAGGGCCCATTGACAGAGAAGCAACCAATGTACAAAATGAACCATGATGGAAACATTATCTCAAGATCACTGATGGAAATCATGTCAAACAAACAGGAAAAAAAAGAAATAAAGATTACAAGTAACCAAACTACCAAACAGAAGATAGCACATGTATAGTGTCATAATTAGAGTGCCAAAAGTTCCCAATCAGCTTTTAAGAAGAAAAAAAAAAGAGAGAACCAGAATATATGTTGAAAACTGCCTAAAAAATATACCAACTTCCATTTTTTATTGAAATTTTGAAATGCTTATAGAGGCAGGACTATCTTACACTAAATTTTCGGGAGTATCTTTTAGTGAAAATAGTGGGGGTACCAGCATCATCAAATTTTCATCATCCGCATCACCAAGATCTCCCTTTTCTATAAAAAAAAGTCGATTTTGAGAAAAATGGAAAAAAAAATTATAAGGACAAAATGGATATATAGTAATTCCTCAAGAAGGAAACAACATTACCAAATGGTCCCTTTGCTTCAGAACACCTTTTCTCTTTCCTCCGTGCAACATCAGCGTGAACAGGAAGAACATGCTGATAATCTACCATCCCTACATAAACAAAAGAAGATATAAGGGAAAATAATTGCATTATCCGATTACAGAACACACAATGGATAAGCCCAATATTTATTCACTACTGAATCAAGGTGACGTTGTAACAAGCACAATGAGCGAGGCGCGGAAAAGAACGTTGAAAAAGAATTGTTTAAAGTCACGCAGAAAGAAAATAAGAGAATTAGTTCTGCAAAACTCAGCAACAAAACCATGTAAAGCTGACACATCAAGGCATTGATTTATTTTTCCTTCTTCAATATATTTATGTATTCACTAAATCACAACATATACAAACATAGACTTGTAAGCCTCATGTTCATCAAAGAATTTCCAGTTTCCTCTCCTCGAAATATTTAAATGATGACTTGCATTATGTAGTCCCCCCAACCCCCACCAGGGATAGATACACCTCCTAAGTTTCTATTTGTCTCAAAACTCAAACCAGAATCATTAGAAGACGGAACAACGTTATAAGTAGCTCACCATTAAAAGTATAAGCTTCGGGAACTCGAGCAACAATATCAGCACAGAGTACATCAGAATTTACAGAACCAGAATCCTTGGATTGGTTGCTATCACTACTCTTAGATATTCTTAACAGCAAATTATTACAAGAATGAACTTGACCAAAAGCGGGATGCGAACATGGATCTTCAGGCCGAAAGCGAAACTCCAATCTGTTTAACTTGGAGCTGTGAACCTGCAGATAATAAAATCAATAGTAGCCATCATTTAGGGCATGTTCTCCCCCAGCTTATTTTCAGTTCAGTTCAGTTGCAATCAATTCAGTTCAGTTGCAATCAGTTCAATTCAGTTCAGTTGCAATTGGTTCGATTCAGTTCAATACAGCTCCGATTATCATTTCTATTAGTTATATTTTAATTCATTTCGGTTTAGTTTAATTCAGTTGAGTTGCAATCAGTTCAGTTCAGTAGCAATCATTTCAGTTCAATTAAGTTGCTTTATGTCGAAGAGAAACAGACCCTTACTCCAAGTTGCTCAATTTTTGCTAAATTCTAAATGATACTTCTTCATTCCAAAAATTGTTTCGTACTTAAACCAAGATAGCTAAAACTATTAATTCGTCAAGTCATGCTAGATTTATCATGACGACAAAAAAACCCAACTTTTTCTTATCATCATATTTCTAGAAAATTCATTGCATCTCAAAAATCCGAATAACACTATTTTAGTGAGCATTTAAAATAGAAAGAGGCGGGAGAAATTTTCGAATTTACCACTTCAATGAACAATTCCTAAAACCCTAATAATCGTCTCAAAAAATTGATTTCGAGATTATACAATGTACCTTGGCAATTGCATCAATTCCACCAAGGGTTTCAACAGCACGCGACATTGATGAAGGATATGCAGGGTAATGGACTGCAAATAACTTGTCACTTGGCAAACGCCCTGTTGCAGTTCCATCTTCGATAATCCCCATTATTTGGGGGTGTAACTTTTGTTAAATTCAAAATTGAAGTTCTTTTTGTCTGAAAAAGAGAGGAAGAAAGACGACTGAAGTTCAACCCAAATTAAGCAACTATTTTATGGCGACTAGAAGTTTTCATAGCGTCTTTGAAGCGTTGGCTTGGAGTTTCAATGGCTTCTGTGAAGTTCGATCATCTTGGTGATGGAAGAGAATAAGCAGCAGGGCAATTACTGTTTTGGGTCGCACATCTTTTTGAGTTATGCCCGGTTTTTTTGGACGGAGCGAATTTTAACCGACTTGAACCGAAACAAACAGAACAAAGACAAATAGAAATTGAACTTAAAAATAAAAAAAAAACGTAAAATTTCATTAATTGAAAGTCAAACGGCATCTACAATAGTTATTAAAGTAAAACAAGATACTATGAGAAAACTTACACGTTTACAGTTAAAACACAAATCTGAAAGTGGAAAAAAAACCCCAGCCTCCCATCTCTTTTTCTCTCTCTAAAACTCTAGCCTCCCCTACCCCTTCTTCATCAACTAGGGGCTGCCATGGATGTTTTCATCTATGGTAAGCCCCTTTTTCCCTTTTAATTCCAGTTTTTAATTCATTTTCTTGTTTTGTTCAATAAATTAGTATCTCTTTATGAGATTTTCTCAAATCCTGTTATGGGGTTTTTAGTTTCTATTTTGGAAATCTCCTTCTCCCCTGTAGGAGTTGTGAGTATGGTTCTTTTGTTTTTAGGTATGAGAAATTATTCTCATTGGTTGAAGTTCGAGACTCAACATGAAGGTATTGGAATCTCGGATGCGGTCAACCTGACTCGATCAAGAATGTTCTTCCCAAACTATATCAGAATGATAGACTTCCTCATCAATAGTTGCTTGATTCAGCAAATACAAGAGGGTTGTGTTGTATTGTTCGATCTGGTTCATTGTAGTTTTTTCGAAGACGAATTTGATTTAGTCTTGTCTAATTGTATCTTGTTTTACTTTGTAGATGTCGTTTGGCCTTCAATTAATGAAATTTCTCTTTCAAAAAAAAAGTAAAACAATGTTGAACCCTAGTTTTGATAATGACAAAGAAACAAAGGAACAAACTAAGTAGTGAACTAATGAATTATTTAAGTGTATGGTGTCTAAGGTATCAATGCAAGGAACTGGGAGAATACAAAGTCGATGAAGAAGTCAAGAGAGGATTTCAAAGGCTAAGTAAAGAAGTTTCTATGTTGATACTGGAGCAAGCATTGGATCAAGAATAATAGAAGCTAGGCGTTTTATTTTCTAGTTCCAATGTAAAGGAACAAGGAAAGAATGGTAAGGAACTGTGGCAGAATATTTGAGAATGAAGCGTTTGTTCCTCTGTAAGGAACAAACTCAGTGGCACTTAGTAAAGGAACTGAACTAATATAAGGAACTAGACTTAGGCGTGTAACGGTTAAATGATAATGGAGTAAGTCATGCCTAGATTATAGGAAATTAGTTATTTCTAATTTCAAATGATAAAATCAGTTTTATAAAAGAAAATCTGTTTTGAAAAGATATTATTTTTCGGAAAATAAGAAAATAATTATCCGGTTGTTAGAAAGATATTATTTCAAAGATATTATTTTCTTAAAGTTTAGAAATTCAGATTTAAAGATAAAAAGAGTTTATAAAAACTGATTTTCGGATAATGTTGAAGGAACTCCTATTATTTAGGAGTAATGGCTGCATTTTATCCACGTACATTTAGAGTTCATGGGATCATGGGACATGATGTATAACGTGTTCCTTAGGGGAAGGAACATCATGGGTAAATGGATTAAAACGTGTACTCAAACATTACTCCCACGTTCTTCATGTTTACCACTATAAATATAGAAGTCTAGATAAGTTCCAAATCGTGTCTGACTAAGTAATTAAGTGAGTTTAACTTATTAAGTGTCAGTGCCTTCATTCTCTCATAATAGCCATTTGTTCTTTGCCTTCTTACTCTAATTCCACTAAGCTTATTTCGATCAATTGTATTTTGGTTTTTGGGGTAAGGGAACTTTGAGTGAAGTTCTGTAAGAGAAAGGCTTTGAGTGAAGCTTGTATGTGTGAGAAAACTTCGAGTGAAGTTGAGAGGAACTGCTGTTAAGGGAACAGTGGTTCGGGAACTTGAGTTTAGGAACTCAAGGTAGGGCTCGAGTTAGAATTAGGTTGTAACAGAGTTGTTTGGCCTAATTAGTGAAAGTGTTGAGTTTAAAATCCCTAGTGGTCGAGGTTGTTTCTTCTTGTTGGGCCCAAGAAGTTTTTCCTCGTAAAAATCCCTTGTGTTCCTTTAGCTTGTTTATTCGTTTAAGTTTTAATTTCCGCAAAAAGTTACGTTTATTTCTACACCTACAATTCACCCCCCCTCTTGTAGTGTTCCTAGGGAAATAACAATTGGTATCAGAGCTAGAACTCACGTAAGATAGGAAACCCTATTGAGGAAAAGATCCAAGGAACAATGAATACCACCGAGAAACTTGAAGAAGGTTATTCCACTCAAAGGCCTCCTATGTTCAATGGGAAGTACTACAACTATTGGAAGAACCGCATGGAGATATTCATCAAGGCTGAAAACTATCAGGTATGGAGAGTCATTGAAGTTGGTGATTTCGAAGTCACAACTACAAATGACAAAAATGAGGTAACTCTTAAACCCCTCTCTGATTATGATAAATCTAATTTTGAGAAAATGGAAGTAAATGCCATGGCTATTAAACTATTGCATTGTGGACTTGGACCCCATGAACATAATAGGATCATGGGATGCAAATCCGCAAAGCAAATATGGGATTTACTAGAAGTAACCCACGAAGGAACTAATGAAGTTAAAAGATCGAAAATTGATTTACTTATGAATCAATATGAACTGTTCTGCATGAAATCCAAAGAAAGCATCCGAGACATGTTTACTCGTTTTACTAACATTATAAATGAGTTGGCTTCTCTTGGAAAGTTTATTTCATCTGAGGAACAGGTTCGAAAGTTCTTAGGAGTCTTCCTAAGGACAGATGGATGGCTAAAGTCACGCTCTTCAAGAAACAAAAGACTTCACTAAGTTCAACTTAGAACAGCTGGCAGGGTCACTTATGACTCATGAGCTTCACCTTGATACTGAATATGGTGAAAGCTCCAAATCAAAATCAATTGCTCTCAAAGCAGATGATGAAGATGATTCGGACTCTGAAGAAGAAGAAGCAGCCCTCATGGTTCGAAAATTTCGAAAGATGTACAGGAACATGAAGAATGGAAACTTCAAAGGTAAAACTAAGAAATTTTCTAACAAAGCTGCTTGTCATAAATGTGGAAGTACAGATCACTTCATCAAAGAATGTCCTCTTTGGGAAAACGACAAAACCAAAGAAAGGAACAAGGAACGCTTTGCTGAAAGGAACAAAGAATCAAAAGCACCTTTCTCTAAGGCAAATGTGCGCAAAGCTATGATAGCTGCTTGGGGAGATTCAGAGACGGAAGAAGAAGAGGAACAACCAACTGAAGAAACAGCAAACCTTTGCCTATGGCAAACATCGACGAAAAAGAAGATGAGAAAAATTGAGGTAAGTCAACATGGACTTGAGTCAGAACTAGATGGTAAAACTAGGACTGAAATATATGATCTTCTTTATGATGCAATTCTTGAATGTAGAGATGAACGTGAAAAACGTGAACAAACGGAACAAGCCTTAAAGGTTTGCAAGGAACACATAGAATGGCTTAAGAAAATGAGAACTGATGTCGAAACTAGATTTTTGATTTGTTTGATAAAAACTTAAAAATCAAAGAATGTTATGAGAGTTTGAAAAATGAAAATTATCTAATTAATTTAGAGATTTCACACTTGAAGGAATTTGTCCCTGTTCTGAGTTCCTTTGATATAAGATCAACCCCTTTGAAAGGATACAGATCTGAGATTGAAAAAATAAATAAAGAGAAAATATTTTAAAGGAACAGATCTGTAATCTTAAAAAGGAACTGGTTGTCGCAAGGAACAGAGGCAAAATCATGAAAGTTCCTAAGTGGATTGAGAAACCACAGACCAAAAGGAAGGAAGGTCTTGGTTTTGAAAACTACAAGAAAAGGAACAAGACAAAGAAATATGTTGATCTACCTAGTGATAAGTTCTGTATGTATTGTGGCAAGGTAGGTCATTACATAAATCAATGTCAATAAAATCTGAGATGATTGGGAAAAATGTGACAATAAGTAAGAAAAAATGGGTTGTCAAAACAAATCCTAGTCAAGAACAGGAACCCACGAAAGATGGGGTTCCTTCAACTAACAACTAGTTGATTTTTGCAGGTTGGAGTGAGGGGGAACAACACTTGGTATCTCGAAAGTGGTTGTTCCAAGCACATGACAGGAGACAAAACGAAGTTTCTCTCACTCACAACCTATGAAGGTGGCAGTGTAACATTTGGTGATAATAAGAAAGGTAACATTGTTGCTATGGGTAAGGTGGGTAAGTCACCATTACACTCCATTGAAAATGTATTTTTAGTTGAAGGTCTAAAACATAATCTATTAAGCATTTCTCAATTCTGTGACAAAGGAAATACTGTAAAATTTGATAAAGAAAAATGCTTAATCATCAACATTAAAACTAAGAAGGTTATTTGGAAGGAACAAGGAAAGGGAACACATAGATTGTGGATCTAGACCTTGTTCCTCAAATCAATTTAACTTGTCTTAGTGTTATTGAAGATGATTCACTTCTATGGCACAAGCGTCTAGGACATGCCCCCTAGAACGCCACAACAAAATGGTGTTGTAGAAAGGAAAAATAGAACTTTGGAGGAAATGTCTAGAACCATGTTAATTGCTAGTGAACTTCCAAGGAACTTTTGGGCTGAAGCTGTTAATACTGCTTGTCACATAATTAATCGTGCCATGATGAGACCTATCATTAATAAAACTCCTTATGAACTTTACTTTGGAAAGAAACCAAATATCACCTACTTTAGAACATTTGGATGCAAATGTTATGTGCATAATAATGGAAAAGATAATCTTGGAAAATTTGATGCAAGGAGTGATGAAGCAACATTTTTAGGATACTCCTCACATAGTAAAGCTTATAGAGTATATAACAAAAGAACTATGTGTGTTGAAGAAAGTGTTCATGTAATCTTTGATGAATCTGACAAACATAATCCAAGCATACAGGTTGATGACTATGAGATAGGGTTAGCGCAACCTAGTTCAAGGAACACAGATTCACAAGAAGAAGAAGAAGTGAAAGAGGAAAGGAACGAGGAATTCGAAAATGATGAGATCAAGGACATTCCTGTTCCTCAAGGAGGAGAAGATACTCCTGTTCCTCTAAACGGAGGAACTGAGTCCACCGAGGCTAACAGAGGAACAACTGAGCAGAGTTCCTCATCCACTCAAGGAACTCATGAGGAACAACATATTCCTTTAAGAGAGTTTCAACCAAAACCTTGGAGATTACAAAAGTCACATCCTGTGGAACTCATTATCAGTGACATATCCAAAGGTACGCAAACTAGATCTCAGTTAAGGAACTTTTGTGCATTTCATGCGTTCCTATCAATGATGGAACCAAGAAATCATGAAGAAGCCTTAACTGACTCTGATTGGATTATTGCAATGCAAGCTGAATTAAATGAGTTTGAAAGAAACAAGGTATGACACTACTACAAAAATGGCCAAAGAGACTACCTATAGGAGACCGGTTGAGGTTACTAACCCATTTCTTAAATATAGGAGACCATTTATTATCTAAAACCAGTCTCTTAAGTTTAAGTATTTGACTAATAAAAAATATTATTGTGAAATAAGAGACTGTTTCCAAGTACAACCGGTTTCCTTGATATATTTTATTTTTTTAATTCAATTTTTTTTTTAACTTAATACACTATTATACGTATGTATTCTTATTGTGAAGATTTAGGAGACTACTTCTAACTTTAACCGGTTTCCTAAATATAATAATTTTAAACTTTAATATCTTTTTAATTAATACTAATGCAGTATAAGTTTTATATAAAACTATTTACTTTTAAAATTATGCAACAAATATAATAGAAAAAAAAACTACCTCTCCTAATACTACTCTAGAATCTAGATCGTGATTAATACATGTAACCTGTCAAAACAAAAAAAAAAAACTACGCCATTGCTTCTTGCTGCCATAGCAACTTACGCCATAGCTTTAACAATCTCATAGTTCAGTCGACTCGCACACCATCCCTACAACCACCACACCCCATAATCCAAAAATTCTCCCCCATAATCCAAATTCTTCCATTAAAATTTCACCTTTGCTTTCGTAAAATTCATAATCAAGGCTCTCACATTGTTCAAGTTGTGATTCTCGTCAATTATTTTCGTCAATTCTTCTGGAATGTGTGATTCTTTTCGCTAATTTGTGATTCATTTGGGAAGAAAAGACATTTTCGAAGAAGTATAAAATTGGTGCACTTGTACGTAAAGGTAATTCGAGCAATTTTTTTGTTGTCTGCCAAGCAAGCTTTTCATTGTTATATTCATCAATTTGTGATTCTCGTCAATTCTTTTCATCAATTCTTCTGGAGTTTTATATTATTTTCATCAATTTGTGATTCTTTTGGGAAGAAAAAGACAAAGTATAAAATTGGTGCACTTGTAAAGGTGATTCGTGCAAATTTTTTTTTCTGGTTAGCAAGCTTTTCATCTCAGTTTTAGTTGCCTACAATGTGTTTGTTTAAATGCCTCAATGAATTCTTTCAATTATTTTCTTCTTGCTATTCATAACTTATTGTGTTTTTTTTTTCATTTAGGTATATTGTTTATAACTTTGTTGTTATCATGAACATAATGAGGAATTAGAAATATATACATTATGATATAAATTGGATATTAATGGACTAATAGAAGAAAGGTTGGAACCTCAAATTGGATATGAATGGACAGTTTGCTGTAGTTCAACTGAACTTTATGATTACTAATCCATTGATATGTTTTTGTATAACTTCATTGATATCACAGTTGGCCATTGATGCTTTAAGATTAATACCATTATAACACTACTAATGCTTATCAACAACCTTATTATATATGCATTGTTGTAACCCCACTTGTGCATTATTAATGCAGCTTCACAGTATACTTTTTTTTTTTGATAAATCATATGTTTCATATGTGTGATTGGATATGATCCTTGTCCACCTTGTAAATGGTCCCACCATTGTATTTTATCTTGTAAAAAGAGAGAAATGATAGTCAATAGATTAATACCATAATGTTCGTTTGCCTGAGGATGCTGTGACTCAACAAGAACCTGAGCTTCACTATCAGCTGCCCAATCCTTCCCCCACGAGTATTCATTTGCGCGAAATGGACTACGACACTAAACCTATTAGTGAACATAATTTGCCACAGGTATGAAGACTCTATAGCTCCTCCATATCTCTCTTATTAACTTTGTTCTATCCAATATGTTTTGCTGTTGTTTTGCTCCTCCATACCTATGCCTTTCTTAAAATGCTACTGTTTTGCTGCTGTTTTGCACTTATTCCAATGTTTTGCTGCCTAATTTATCATTGTGATAGCTGTGGGAGAAACAATATGATGTTAGCTCTATGATACTAACTCTATAACTCCTCCATATCTCTCTTATTACCTCTGTTCTATCCAATATGTTTTGCTGCTGTTTTGCTCCTCCATACCTATGCCTTTCTTAAAATGCTGCTGTTTTGCACGTATTCCAATGTTTTGCTGCCTAATTTATCATTTTGATAGCTGTGGGAGAAACAATATGATGTTAGCTCTATGATACTAACTCTATAACTCCTCCATATCTCTCTTATTACCTTTGTTCTATCCAATATGTTTTGCTGCTGTTTTGCTCCTCCATACCTATGCCTTTCTTAAAATGCTATTGTTTTGCACTTATTCCATTGTTTTGCTGCCTAATTTATCATTGTGATAGCTGTGGGAGAAACAATATGATGTTAGCTCTATGATACTAACTTTATAACTCCTCCATATCTCTCTTATTACCTCTGTTCTATCCAATATGTTTTGCTGCTGTTTTGCTCCTCCATACCTATGCCTTTCTTAAAATGCTGCTGTTTTGCTGCTGTTTTGCACTTATTCCATTGTTTTGCTGCCTAATTTATCATTGTGATAGCTGTGGGAGAAACAATATGATGTTAGCTCTATGATACTAACTCTATAACTCCTCCATATCTCTCTTATTACCTCTGTTCTATCCAATATGTTTTGCTGCTGTTTTGCTCCTAGGGAGGAACATAAGGTATTTAGAACTAAATTTTATTATTTACATACATGGAAGAATGGATGCTGTAGTGCTGCTGTTGGTCTCTTAAGAATGGATGTTGTAGTGCTGCTGTTGGTCTCTGAATAACTTATACTGATTAATTGAGTGATTCTTAGCTTCAGGAAACACAACTCAATCTATACTGATCCGTATTAGACATAGCTTATGAGAAGGTTACCACTTGCATAATCATTATAAAATGAATGAATGAAAGGCAGGAAGAAAGTACATTCTATTACAACCATTGTAGACTCCGATTTTAAAAAAACCCTTATTTCAGGGAAATACAAATATACAGTAATCCAAATCAGGACATATAATCAGCCATACCAAACAACATTCAATTAACATTGAGAAAGAAAAAGTAGAAAAATTAGATCATATGGATGGCATAGGTCCGCCATAATAATCTGGCATATGCATAACTTACAGCATTCGTGAAAGGCAGACAAAACTTCAAGCCTCTTATACCTGAAAATTTCAGAGAACATTATCACCATAACTTGCGTAGAGAATGAGTCAAATTAAGGAGAGAAAAAGAATTTGGAGATACCCTTTAGAAGAGAGCGTAAACTAAAGCTAAGTTAAGAGAAAATTACAGAAATATCAACAAATAAGATGCATGAAAAGATGTAGATATTAAAATTAGTAAAATTCGATTGAATATTTTTGGGGTTGTTGTGTAAGAGAATCAGATTTCAAAATCTATGATGATCAATGAATGTTTGAAATCAGAAAGTAGCAAGAAACAACAATTTAAAATGTTGTGGATGTAATGTAATAAATGAATGTTTGATCTATCAAAATGTGAGGCAAAGCAGCAAGTGGGTGATTACCTGTTTATCTCTCTAAGAACTAAGAAGTGATGTATCCCAAGAACTAAGAAGTGCACAAATATGGGGAAGAAGGATCTGAATTCTGAACTGAGAAATGCCTAATAATTACTTTGATATATTACTTTGAAATTATAATTGTAACATCATCACCTAATTTGATGGTTAATACTTTAATACTTCCCACGTTCTAATATAAATGAAACACTTACCATATTAGATCGTTTCAAAATAAATGAAATATTATTTTCTTTGATATCCACTTCTTTCTATCTCTATCCTTATTACATGGGTCCCTCATTTTCTTTCTGTCTATTTTCCTTGGTAAATAAAACGGAGAAAGTATATAAGTTTGAAGTTATGAGAGCAAATTTTTCAGCATTGTTAGACAGCATAACATACACCATTCCTATCTTATACATTTGATATATTCGTTAATTTTGTTAGACAGCATAACAATATGGGGTGTATGGATTTTGTGATCCTAATTACCTAGCTCAATGGACTCCAACTATAGAAGAAGACCGATCTGACTATTTATGTCGTGTTTTCGGGTGCAATGGAGGCAAGAACCTTAATCAACTATTTTTTGCACCTTTCCATGAAAAGTAAGTGTGTATGCGTAATATATTGAAATTTGATCTAAATTAGTGTATACGAGTATTTTTTTTGCCTTTGCTAATAAGTTGCATATAGTCGACATTGGATGCTAGCTGTCATAAGCCCTTGGAACGGAACAGTTTTTTGGCTTGATCCTAGTGGAGCAGACTATATTCGTGAATTTGCTGAACGGATCATCAATGAGTATGTGACCTAATCATAGTCTATTATTTTAAATTATCTTATTATCAATGTCTTCATCTAATTAAGTTAGGTGAAAATTTCGTAGAGGTATTGTAAAATTTAGCATGGTTCATCGAAAAGACGTCAAGAAATTGAAAAAGAATCCTGTAAGGTGGAAGTTTGTGTAATAATATATCTAAAAATATACTATATGTAATGACACATTTGAATTGAAATAGTTATGTCAGTTGTTGATTTATCTTAACTTTTTCATGACAGTGTCCTCGTCAAGCTCTAGGCTCCAATGATTGTGGCTATTATGTTTGTCGTTACATGATTGAAACTATCGCAAGTAGACGACAATTAATTCCTGATAAGGTAACTTCGTCACTCATTAATATATAATTTTTTGGGATTGAAAATATTTATGAAGAACGAAGAGAATGCTATTGTTGCTCATACTAATAACATACATATTCATACTAATTCTAATTATAATTTTCTGAAAATATTTTGTAGTACTTTCCAGGAATTCCTAGCACTTATTCCCAAGAGATGATTGACGAGTTAAGAGATAGGTGGGTGGATTATTTAAACAATCAAACACAAGAAGATGGAGATTGAAGACGAAGGTCAAGTTTGAATTGTACATATTATTTAATTATTTTAGAATTTTAGTTGTAGTAGCTAGCATTAGATTATAGAAATTTTATTTTAAGACATTATTAGAAGAAATTGATGTTTTTGAATCAAATTGATTTTGTTTATAACTTAAATGTAGCAAATATTTTTTTCACATGATGAATAAAGCAAGCAAGTCGTTATATTTTATTATATTGTTGTGGCTATTTATAAATTGTTATACAAACCTGTCAAAAAAAAAAAAAAAAAAAATTATTTTAATAGAAATAAAGCGTATATACGAAGAGAGCCCCAAATACATGGTAATGTATGTATTGTAACATTTTACTAAACCTAAGAAACCGGTTGTGGTCAATAAATGGTTTCAAAGGGTAAGGCAAGGAGACCGGTTTTTAATGTTAAATGGTCTCCTAACCTCTTTATATATTCTATATATACTTATCTAAGAGACCGGTTTTACCTGTCAACTGGTCTCCTAAATAAACAAGGAAACCAGGCATTATAACCGGTCTCTTAGCCTAGGACACCTGTGAGATGGAGATGTGTTATAGTCCGGTTTTCTAGGCCATTTTCAACCGGTTTCCTAGGCCTTTTTTGTAGTAGTGTGGCATCTAGTTCCTTCATCTAAACAACAAAAAGTAATTGGCTTAAAATGGGTGTTTAGAAACAAACTAGATGAATATGGAACCATTGTAAGAAACAAAGCTAGACTTGTAGTAAAAGGTTATAACCAACAAGAAGGAATTGATTATGAAGAAACCTTTGCTCCTGTAGCTAGATTAGAAGCCATTAGAATCTTAATTGCATTTGCTGCTTACATGGGATTTAAATTATATCAAATGGATGTTAAGTGTGCATTTTTAAATGGCTATCTAAAGAAGATGTATATGTTGAACAACCCCCTGGTTTCGAAAATAACAATCTCCCAAATCATGTCTACAAGCTTGATAAAGCTCTTTATGGGTTAAAACAAGCACCTAGATCATGGTATGAGAGATTATCTAAGTTCCTTTTAGAAAAAACTTTAAAAGAGGAAAGGTTGATAAAACCTTGTTCCTAAAATCTAAAGGAACTGATATTTTGCTTGTTCAAATATATGTTGATGACATCATATTCGGAGCTACTAATGAAACATTGTAAAGAATTCTCAAATCTCATGAGCAATGAATTTGAAATGAGTATGATGGATGAGTTAAATTTCTTTCTTGGACTACAAATCAAACAAACTGAAAAAGGAATAATTGTTCACCAACAAAAATACATAAAGGAACTATTAAAGAAATATGGCCTCGAAAATTCAAAGAAAATCACACTCCTATGGGAACTTCAACTAGATTAGATGAAGACTCCATAGGAACAAGTGTTGATCAAACAAAATTAGAGGAATGATTGGTTCACTTTTTATCTAACTGCTAGTCGTCCAGACATAGCTTTCAGTGTTGGTTTGTGTGCTAGATTTCAAGCAAATCCAAAGGAGTCTCACCTCACTGCTGTGAAGAGAATTCTTAGATCCTTAAAGGAACAGATGATCTTGGACTCTACTATCCAAGAAGTGATACATTCGAACTAAAAGGATATGCAGATGCAGATTATGCTGGAGATCTTGTTAATAGGAAAAGCACCTCAGGTATGGCACAATTCCTTGGTCATAGTTTAGTTTCTTGGAGTACCAAGAAACAAAACACAGTTGCTTTATCCACTGCTGAAGCAGAATATGTAGCTGCTGCTGCATGTTGCTCTCAAATGCTTTGGATAAAACAACAACTTAGTGACTATGGAATAAACTTTGAATGTGTTCCTATTTATTGTGACAATACAAGTGCTATAAGTATATCTAAAGATCCAGTGCATCATTCTAGAGTAAAGCATATACATATTAGACATCACTTTTTAAGAGAAAATGTCGAAAAAGGTTTGATCAAACTTGAGTTTTGTCAAACTGATTATCAGATTGCTGATATCCTAACTAAGCCTTTGCAAAGAGATAGATATGAGAAATTAAGGCTTGAGTTAGGCTTAATAAAAATTAAGTGATTGTTCCTATGTCAATTCCCCCATGTTTGAATCAATTTGAGTGACTTTGTGTGCTAAAAATAATTGTGTTTAATTGCCTAAGACCATTGCAAATTGGAATGTTGAAAACATAACCATGAAGTCAAAGAAACTAAACAACTCACAAATGTCACATAATACTCCCCTTACTGTTCCTAAGGTCAAGAAACATGCATAGTATGAAGGATATTGAATGTAGCATTAGTTGTTCCTATAGCACAAGTTCCTTAGCATTTATTTTCTTTCAAAAATTAAAATTCATAAAAATCCGATAAAATCCCAAAAATTAAGGGGAACCAGTTTAATTAAATCTTGGTTCTTTTTATCTTTTCGTTTTCTTTCTTTTATTTTTATTTTTATTTTTCTTTTGCTTTATTTCTTTCCCGCGTGTCATAATTACTATTACATGCAAAACTCCCTTCTTCAATTCATCTAAGGAAACCGTGTTCCTCTCAAACGCTTCATCTTCACCAAATCCGAAACCTCATCACACCCTTTGATACTCCATAAAAACCTCCAAACCTTCATAAATCATGGCAAAAACTTCAAGAAACTCACCTTTTCCAACACCAAAAACAACCGACACTTCAAAAATGGAAATTTCTTCATCTCCAACTAAAACCCTTGAAACCGACATAATTCAAGAAAACCCCATAGAGGAACAGCAATTAGAATCTCCTAGAAGGAGCATGAGAAGAAGAAAATTGATTGGGGAAGATGATGAAGAAGAAACCCCGGAACAATCTCAGGGGGAAGAAGAAGAAACTGCACCTGTTCCTTCCAAAGGAACTGTTTCTTCGTCTTCCAAGAAAAGGGTCAACGAAGTGAATCTAGGTATGTCTTGGGCTTTGCGTCGATTTAGAATGGGCAAATAAAATTGAATTTCTAGAATTAACACCATTCTAAAGGAACAAGGCATGGAATTCTTGTTTGAATTCGCCTTTAATAATGCTCTTGTTCCTCTAGCTATGGACGAGTTTTGTGCAAATTTTGTTAATACTAATGGAACTTGCACAACTGAAGTTAGAGGCAAGAAAATAAGGTTTAATCAAGCAACTTTAAGCAAAGTATGGGAAGTTCCTTGCAAAGGAACTGATTTGTATTTTAAAAGGAAAGGAACTGTTTCCTTTCCGAATTTTCCTCAAGACAAAATCTTAGAATATTTTGGAGGAACAGCTGGCCAAAACAAATTAACCATAACCTACTCTCTCCCCTTCACAAAGTATATGTTTAACTTGGTTTGGAGAGCACTCATTCCTCGAACTAAAGAGAGAGAATGGTGTCTCTTGGATATGTGTTACATGTTTTGCTTAGACCACCACATACAAATCAATTCCCTTCCCTCTTCATTCAACATTTAACTCACTGTATTGAAAACATTGTGTATTGGGTACGGTGCCTTATAACTTCTTTACTTCATCACTTTGAAGTAAGACTTTCGGGTTGGACCACCATAGGATCAAACAAGGGAACATCTTGAATGAGAAGACCCTAAATGGACTTGGCTTGTCTGTCCAAGAAGGTGTTCTCATTCAAGGAAAAATGGTTCCAGTTCCTCAGGAAAAAGAAAACTGCTCCAACTAGATTTAGAAGAGGAAATGATGTAATTTGGATAATCTGTCCTGTTCCTACACCGAGGAACAAACCTAAGAGGCGCAAACACATTGCACTAAGCCTAAACCCTCTGTTCCTTTGAGAGTGAGAAAGAGCACTCGTCGAAAAATTGCTCCTGTTCCTGTTCCTTCCAATGAGGACTCTCCTTTAGTCCTTTCGGATAATGAGGAACAGGTACCCTCACTCTCAAGGAACCACTACCTCCACCATCTCCCAAACTCTCTGTTCCTTCACAAAATACCCTCCATTTCACCTTCGTCCTTCTCTGTTCCTTCAGTTTTGAGCAGTTGAAGGATGAAATAAAAGGACCAAATCCTTTTGCTTCCACCTCCACAACTCTTCCACCCACACCACCATTTCTTCCTCCCATTTATCACCCTTCACCTTCTGTTTCCATTCCTGGAACAGATGAGCCTTCCACTCAAACCTCCCCAGTTCCTTCACAACATCCCCCATCTGCCTCTAGTTCCAAGGGTAAGGAACAGGAAAATCCGGATGACACTAACTGGGTTAATGAAGTCTGCCTTCCTGCACAACATATGATAAAATTTTACAATCATCTTCATTGGACTTTGGATGCCAAAACTGATACTATGATAAGTCTTATGAAGAAATTGAGTGATACGTGGTTGCGCAGCAAAAGAAGATGGACACTATGGCTCGTACTTTGGAGGAGCTGAAGGAACAGGTTGAACTACATCATGGGGTGGTGATGAAAAAGTTGGAGGATGTGGTTGAAGAAGAAGTTGTAGAGGAACACCATTCCCCTTCCCTTTCTTAGTTTCTTTTATTGTTGTTTTGTTGTTCCTGTTTCTTTCATCAAGGAACACAACTTTTGTTTCTTCTTTTTCTTTTCTTTCTTTGTTTTGTTATGGAACAAGTGTATATAATCAATGACTTTTGCTATATTGTCTATGTTTCTAAATGCTTTGCATAATTTCTTCCTTGGAATGGCTAGTATTATGTGATTGATGTTTGAGCAAGTTTACTCTTTGATTTTCTAACTTAACCACTAATGGTGCTTGCATATTGGTCTTAAGGTGTTAAATCAATTCATCAATTCATGCAGAGTCTATTCTTTTTGAGGATGACAAAGGGGGAAAAGGATTTAAGGAACAAACTGTACATAAACTTAAAAAAGTTGAAAAAAATTAAAAAATTGAATAAGGTAAATGAAAAATCAAAAATATAATTGTGTTTTATTTTTCATTTTCTTCTTTATGTTTTTATTTTCATTCACTTATATTATTTGTTATTTTCCTTAGTTTGTACCTTTGTTGTCATCATCAAAAAGGGGGAAATTGTTGAACCCTAGTTTTGATAATGACAAAGAAACAAAGGAACAAACTAAGTAGTGAACTAATGAATTATTTAAGTGTATGGTGTCTAAGGTATCAATGCAAGGAACTGGGAGAATACAAAGTCAATGAAGAAGTCAAGAGAGGATTTCAAAGGCTAAGTAAAGAAGTTTCTATGTTGATACTGGAGCAAGCATTGGATCAAGAATAATAGAAGCTAGGCGTTTTATTTTCTAGTTCCAATGTAAAGGAACAAAGAAAGAATGGTAAGGAACTGTGGCAGAATATTTGAGAATGAAGCGTTTGTTCCTCTGTAAGGAACAAACTCAGTGGCACTTATGTTAAAGGAACTGAACTAATATAAGGAACTAGACTTAGGCGTGTAACGGTTAAAATGATAATGGAGTAAGTCATGCCTAGATTATAGGAAATTAGTTATTTCTAATTTCAAATGATAAAATCAGTTTTTAAAAAGAAAATCTGTTTTGGAAAAGATATTATTTTTCGGAAAATAAGAAAATAAATATCCGGTTGTTAGAAAGATTTTATTTCAAAGATATTATTTTCTTAAAGATTAGAAATTCAGATTTAAAGATAAAAAGAGTTTATAAAAACTGATTTTCGGATAATGTTGAAGGAACTCCTATTATTTAGGAGTAATGGCTGCATTTTATCCACGTTCATTTATAGTTCATGGGATCATGGGACATGATGTAAACGTGTTCCTTAGGGGAAGGAACATCATGGGTAAATGGATTAAAACGTGTACTCAACATTATCCCACGTTCTTCATGATTAACACTATAAATATAGAAGTCTAGATAAGTTCCAAATGTGTCTGACTAAGTAATTAAGTGAGTTTAACTTATTAAGTGTCAGTGCCTTCATTCTCTCATAATAGCCATTTGTTCTTTGCCTTCTTACTCTAATTCCACTAAGCTTATTTCGATCAATTGTATTTTGGTTTTTGGGGTAAGGGAACTTTGAGTGAAGTTCTGTAAGAGAAAGGCTTTGAGTGAAGCTTGTATGTGTGAGAAAACTTCGAGTGAAGTTGAGAGGAACTGCTGTTAAGGGAACAGTGGTTCAGGAACTTGAGTTTAGGAACTCAAGGTAGGGCTCGAGTTAGAATTAGGTTGTAACAGAGTTGTTTGGCCTAATTAGTGAAAGTGTTGAGTTTAAAATCCCTAGTGGTCGAGGTTGTTTCTTCTTGTTGGGCCCAAGAAGTTTTTCCTCGTAAAAATCCCTTGTGTTCCTTTAGCTTGTTTATTCGTTTAAGTTTTAATTTCCGCAAAAAGTTACGTTTATTTCTACACCTACAATTCACCCCCCCTCTTGTAGTGTTCCTAGGGAAATAACAAACAAGATACAATTAAACAAGACTAAATCAAATTCGTCTTCGAAAAAACTACAATGAACCAGATCAAACAATAAAGCACAACCCTCTTGTATTTGCTGAATCAAACAGCTATTAATGAGGAAGTCTATCATTCTGATATAGTTTGGGAAGAACATTCTTGATCGAGTCAGGTTGACCACATCCGAAATTCCAATACCTTCATGTTGAGTCTCGAACTTCAACCAATGAGAATAATTTCTCATACCTAAAAACAAAAGAACCATACTCACAACTCCCATAGGGGAGAAGGAGATTTTCAAAACAGAAACTAAAAACCCCATAACATAGTTTGAGAAAATCTTATAAAGAGAGACTAATTTATTGAACAAAACAAGAAAATGAATTAAAAACTGGAAATAAAAGGGAAAAAGGGGCTTACCATGGATGAAAACATCCATGGCAGCCCCTAATTGATGAAGAAGGGGTAGGGGAGGCTAAGGTTTGAGAGAGAGAAAAAGAGAGGGGAGGCTAAAGAGAAAGAAAGAGTTAATAGAAATTGAACTTAATTAAATTAAATTATGCGAATTGAACTATAGTCAATTGAATTAAACTAAACAGAAGATACATCCAGAAGAACCTGATCTTAGGATTCGTTCTGTTCAACTTATTTTAATTTATATAAGATCTTATAAGATAAGATAAAACAAGATGAGATACTCTGTTAACTTATCTTCACTCATTTCAGGAAAAAAATAAACCACTCCTCCATCGATATTGTCGTCACTATTCAAGAAGCGTATGGCCAGGCGGGAGTGGTGTAATCCCCCGTAAATATGTGAATGTTAAAAGATACATTTCTCTTTTTTTTTTCCTCTTTCCTGATTTTTCTCTTTGCTCAAGTTTATTTATCAAACAAAACACTTAACTCACTAGAGAACATAACAAAGACCACAAAAGAACAATATTCAAATATGAATGAACATCAAGCATTTACGAATAGTGACGACATTATCGATGGAGGAGTGGTGTAATCCCCCGTAAATATATGAATTTTATAAATACTACCTCCGTTCTCTTTTAGTTGCAACGTTTGACAAATTGCACTATTCATGTTCTCTTATTTGACCACATTTATTGATTTATATGTTAAACAAAATATAGTCATGTGGGGTCTTGTTTGATTCGTTTCGATGTAAGCTTTCATAATATCAAATTTTTATAATTTTTACTTACATACAATTAGAGATAAAACGATTTGAAATTGTATATTGGCAAGCGTGAAAGTCAAAACGTTGCAACTAAATAAAAACAGAGGTAGTATATTTTAATGTATAGTTATATATATTTAATTATACTCCCTCCATCTCCTAAAGATCTTCCCTCTTTCCGTTTAAGTGCGTTTCCAAAAGATCTTCCCTCTTTTACTTTATTCCATATTTGGAATTTTTTTTCCCCTTTTTACCCTCTCATGTCCCTATCATATGGTCCACCATTACATTATTAATTCAATTTTACTTCCTTTCTCTCTCCTACTTTAACCTCTTTTTATTTGATTATTTATCTTAACCTCTTTCTCTCTCCTACTTTACCCACCCCACACAAATTAATTCTCATTGGTATTTATAGTAACAGTAACAAGGGAGATCTTAGGAAACGGAGGTAGTATTTTGGTATTTAAATGATTTATTTCTTTTAAGGTTAACTATTTGAAAGTCAAAGGAATTATTTTAATGATTTAAAGAAGTTAAAATAACTTGTCTAGGCATGCTTTGAAAAATATTTGAAAAGTTTAAAAACACTTTTGGGATTTTGAAAAGCATTTCTAAGTGGGTATGAGGAACCCAACTAGGGGTGAAAGTTATTCGGATAAAATCCAAAATCCAAAATCCAATCCAATCCAATCCGAATTAGTAATTCGGAATCGGATTCGAAATGTATTCGGATTGGATTCGGATTAAGATTTTTTGAAAAATTGGATTTTCGGATCGGATTGGATTGAGGGTAATTGGATCCAAAAATCCAATATAACCAAATAGTAATACGCCTTGTATTATTTATCTTGATTGGGCTTAAATGCTTAACTAATTTTTTTTTTTAAAAAAGCATAGTCCGTAGGCTAGGAGGCGTAGCACTTCCACCCTTCCCCTAGAACCCTAACAACACTTAATTCCTCATTTTCTAAATCTACTAGGTTGCTGTTGTGCTTGATTTATTTCATCGAGAAACTAGACTTTTAAAAAATCGGATTTTCGGATCGGATCCAATTTAGAGTATGAAAATTCGGATTGGATTGGATCAGATTCAAACTCTAATTGGTTTGGATTCGGATTGGAAAATTAAAATCCAAATTTTGTTTGGATCGGATTGGATTAGGTCCTAATCCAAACCGCACACCGAACTTTCACCCCTAAACCCAACCACTTTTGGATTAGGAAAAGGAATCTTAATTGGGTTCCGAATCCAAACACTAATTTTATTAATCATTAAACTCTACTTAAGTCTAATCACCTTAAACCCACAAGGGGAAACTATAAAAATCCCATAAACCCCACTTTTTCCCTCACACAACTTATTTTCTCTCTCTTCTTTCTTCCTCCACCGATTCTCTCTCTCGGCAACCATTGTCCACCGCCGACGACCGACCAGCCTCCTGCCCAGCCGACCGGTTACCGCCTCCCCCGCCGGCGTGTCTCTCTTCTTTTTTTGGTTTGCTTAATTTCTTCCGCCTCAAGTTATTTTCAATACAAAGTTTATGTTTTAAAGATTTGTTTTTAATAAAGATTATGTTTAAAAGTTATAGTTTGATGATGTGATTGTTAAGTTTATATAATTTATGTATTAAAGAAATAGATTTACTTATTATGTTTGAATTGGATGTTCAATTATTAAAGCATGGATTTTTAGGGTTTAAAAGATTGGAAAATCATAGTAGTATATTATAGTTTATGATATTGGTCGTTCTTATGACATTAGATATGTTTAAGCATGTTTGTAAAGTGTTTTAATATATGATATATTGCTGGAAATTTGAAAAGAGTATTGTTGATGGAGATTTATGATTTAATACTTAAGTTTTAAGGATGAGAATAATTTTTAAATACTTTTAAGAAGGGTTTAAAGTATTATATTATTGTTGTAAATTTACAAAGGATTGATTGTGGATTGATATTGGTTGTTTTAGGCGAAATATTCTCTTTAGGCGACTTTTAAGGTTGTGAAAGTGGTCACTCGATTTGTCTACACAAGGTACGTACATACCTATGTGTTGATTGGATTAATATCATGATTTTAAGGATGAGATTTATGTAATATCATGTATAGGAACTACTTTGAGTTCATATATGATTTCTATTATGTTAGATTTGCATGTTTTATGCCGTTGTGTGAACCATGATTATTATGAGATTTATATTATGTTTGTATGGAGATTAATGCAAGCATATGAGATTTGAGAAATTTATTATATTAATTCATATGAGGGATTAATATATATATATATATATATATATTAGTTTGGATCATGATTGAATCATGTTGTTCCCTTTTTATTATTTCACTACTTTATAAGGACCGATGACATTATTTGGTAAGTTGATATTTCTACATTTGAAAGGTTGGTTGGTTGTTAGCTAGGTTCAACAAATAAGGACGATTAAATTAAAGTTGGAATTAATCCTGGGTTGTTAAGTTGTTTGATCACTTATTCAATCCTAAGATAAAATGGAATTTTATGATTGTTTGATGATTGTATTATCTGTATTGCTTGTGAGTCATAACAAGTAATAAATTATTAATCAAGTAAAGTGAAACGTGGATAGCAATAGCTTTAGACTTGTGCACGTCTGAAGTGTTGGACAAATAGAGAGTTGGAGTACATGGTGGTAGCCCATGGCTTTTCCTAGGACTGAATTGATCAATGTGTCCTATATTTATTTAAAAAGTTCATCGATATCGCAGGTCATGGGAATACGAAGTCACGCCTGTATTTCGTCTTTCG
This sequence comes from Beta vulgaris subsp. vulgaris, assembly GCF_026745355.1. NCBI lineage: Eukaryota > Viridiplantae > Streptophyta > Magnoliopsida > Caryophyllales > Amaranthaceae > Beta > Beta vulgaris. The sequence goes on along the minus strand of NC_079204.1, from coordinate 18,269,850 downwards.
AAGGGAATACTGGTTTTTAGTTAGCTAACTTGTTCCATTGAATATTTTATTTAAAGTTATTAAATTATTGGTTGTGAAGTTTAGTTCAGTAAAAGTTATCTGCAATGTTATTATATTATTATTTATTCTTATTTATTATGTAGTAGTTACATGTTAGGAATATTTATTTCTAATTATGTAGTACTCAACTTTGCTAATTAATTACGTGCTTTGTGTGTGTATATTGATCATTGCTATGCCTTATTGATCATGTGATGACCCATTTTGGTGAGTGATCTCTAGGGATCAATAGTACATTGTCCATCTACAGGTTTGAAGATGATGCATCGTTGTGGGTTCGAGACTTTGAGAGTTTGTGTAGAATAATTATCATAGTTGACTTTTATTTTTCATTGTTGACATTAATTATTGTAGTTGGTTTTGACAATTGTCGTTGACTTTGACTTTTGTTGGTTTGACTTTTTGAGTTGACTTTTGGGTTAACTAAGTTTTATTTATAAAGTTATTTATTATGTTTTTCGCCGCAAAATTTTGAATAAGTCGATATGTTATCACACGGACGATAATGCTTTAATGATTCTCTAAGTTTATATTGAAAATGTATTTTGGAAAAGAGCTAATTGTCGGGGTATTACAAGTGGTTGATTGCTAAGATGGTGTTGGTGTTTTTTAGCATGTTGAGAGTTCGTGGTTAGTTTTTTTTGGGTGGTTAGCATCGAGGTTTCCAGTAGTTGTGTATGGGATATCGCGGTAAGGGTCGTGGTTTTGGGTGGTGGGTTGGGGTGTTTTGCCGGGTTTCGTGATTGGGGCTAGGGTTTCGAGTTGTGGGTTGGGTGGTTGGTGAATTTGGTGGGTTATTTCAACGGTGTTTAGGGCAAAGGTGTGTGGTGTACGAGTGACAATGACAAGTGGGTCAGAAGTGATAGTGGTGATCCGGGAAGTGGTGGGGAAGAGGGGGAAAAATAAAAAACCTAGAAAAAAATCAAGGTTTCCAAGTTTATCTGGTTTATGGTAATCCCACCTGATTAAAGTTTAAATGATAACAAAATTAACTTATTTTGGGATAATTCAAATGTTAACTTATTATCAGTGGATGACCCAAAGGTTAACTTAATTTTGATAATTTTTACTTTAAATTTTGAGAAGACATAAATTAGGAGAGAAAGAAAGAGAAAAGTGTTAGAGTAATAACTGCAAAGCGAATAAAGTAGAGAAGAGTGTCAAATCAGTTTTTGAATTTAAATTCATCATTGTTCATCGTAGCTAGCTCAATGTTCATTTATCACCCAAGGGTTGTTCATTGAGATCCTCAAATGTTTAGTTAGTTTCGGCTCCATTCAAATTGATGCGTTTTGTGTTTTTAGGGGATGTGTTTTGATGCGTGCGTACGGTCCTTTATACACGAAAGTGTACACCATCTAGGCGTTGTAAACCTAGTTGCTCGTGTTTAACTAGAAGTCACACTCCTAACAAGAGAAGACGACCATTGAGGGAACTACTTGAATCCAACATCCCTCAGAATGGTTAACATAATAGGTACCTACCTTTTAACAAGCGAAATGAACTTGCACTTGTCTAAGAGCTTTTTGGTGGAGGGGGGGAGGGGGGGGGGGGCGGGCGGCTCGGAAAAATAAGAAATTGAGAGAAGGGTGCTACGAGATAGCAATTTTTCTTATAGAAAGAAGAAAAGAGAAAAGGTAGGACAACTAGAATAGTGCGCACAGGTGTATATGAGGAAGGTTTGAATTTACGAACTTAAAACATACACCAAATATAAATAAGGCAAAATGGTCGAAATCATTTCTAAAACCCTCACCTCAAAACCACGGGCAAAATCCGTCAAACTATTCAATTAAACTCACCTCCTTCCTCTCCCTCATACCTCATCTCTCCGTAGCAATGTCCTCCTCCGACCAACCCCCTCTACCAACGTCCAACACCGATGAAGAACCAGCAGAACTGAGCAAGAAAGCCGCCAAAAAAGAAGCGGCAAAGCAAGAAAAGCTCCGCAAAAAGCAAGAAGCCGCCGCCGCAGCAGCAGCCGCAGCACTTGCCGAAGCCTCAATCTCCGACCCTCTCGCTCACAACTACGGCGATATCCCTTTAATCGAACTACAATCGAAGGCTGTTACGGGACGTAAATGGATTGAAGTGAAATCTCTGGTCACCGATCTCAAGGATCAGGAGGTCCTCATTAGAGGACGAGTTCAGGCCATTCGCGCTGTTTCCAAGAAAATGGCGTTTGTTGTTGTGCGAGAAGGTGGTTACACTGTTCAGTGTGTTCTCATGGTGGCCAAGGAGAAAGTTAGTGAACAGATGGTTAAGTTTGCTAATGGTTTGAGCCGTGAGTCCATTGTTGATATTCAAGGTTTTGTTTCTGTTCCTGGTGAATCCATTAAAGGCACCTCGCAGCAGGTGGTTTTCCTCCATTTTTTAGCTTTTATTTGGTTGATGATTATGCAATTATGTGTTTTTTTTTTCTTTTTGAAATGTGACTTTACTCGATTTTTTGCTTTATGTTATAACAGACGTGAGAGAGAAACAAATTATGAATGCAAAAAGCGATAAAACAGACAACAGATTTACGTGGTTCACCAATTTGGCTACATCCACGCAGAGAGAGGGAGAATATTTTATTATGTGAGGAAAACCAGATTACAGAGAGAAAATAGGCTAATTCGTCGTCTAAAACCCTAGAATATAAATACATATTTACCTACCCGTTCAGAAAACGCGTTTCCGCGTTACCGGTCAGCCGCCCGATCGGGCGAGACCGCCCGATCGGGCGCTTAACGCTCGAAGAATTATGCTCCCGGGCCCGATCGGGCAACGAAGCCCGTGTCGTAATTCGGCCTGCCGCCCGATCGGGCGAGATGGCCCGATGCCATCGGGCGAGCCAACACAAGCTGCCAAACGCCCAGTTTCACCTTTTTGTTGCGCGCCCGATCGGGCTCCCTCGCCCGACCCGATCGGGCGAAACTTAAACCAGCCATAACTTCTTCGTTTCTTATCGGAATCGGGCATATGACCTATCGTTGGAAAGCTCTCGGAACAAGCTATCACCTCCACTTTGAATCACCTCAAAATCATTTCTAGATTGAGAGATATGTCCATTCAAAGTTAGCCTTATGTCATTCCTTCTTCACGCATTCTACCAAACACCTTCAAGGCACCATTCAAGTCACTTTTCTTACAAATCTCCACCTTGACTTGAATCCTCTTACAATAAGCCAGAAAACAGATGCATTGATCACAACGCCAGAATCCCCCTACACCAGATTTGTCCCAACAGACAACCAGACCAGATTAGTCCCTAAGGACCCCAGAATTGCCCCAAGAGGGCAACTAACAATCACGAACAGCTTGTAAGTCCAAGCAACCTTTGAACTTACCCTGTGGAATCAGATTCGAACAGATGTGTTTCTTATACTCTTTCCTAGCACAAGTAACACCTTCCTTGGATGGCCCAAAAATATTCACCTCTCCGACATACAGTGCAAAACCCACCATGTCTTCACAACCATCCCTTTGGGGAGAGTTCCCAAAGATTTCATGCTGACCATGAGTCAAGTTTGACTGACCCAACTTTGATGACGAAGAACACGGAATTTCAGATTCAGATTGTGAGTGTTGACAGATTTCTCCCTGACGTGAACCACCACTCCAACCTAGAGTGCCTCTGTGCTCCACCTGTTTCTCAACACTATCACAAACAGCCAATGTAGCAACCCCAAACTCAGATAACGTAGACCCTTGTAACACATACAATGTCTCCCGTTTAACCCCTTTCAGAATCATCTTTGAACCCCTGTAGACATACAACCCTCCACCCTCACCTTTGAAACTGAACCCTTTCTTGTCTAACAGACTAAGTGAAATCAGATTCTTTGTGACTTGTGGAACATGCCTAACATCATTCAAAGTACAGACTTTGCCATCACATGTCCTAATTCTGATGGACCCTATACCAACTGTCTTACAGACCTCACTGTTGGCCATAGTAACACTTCCATCAACCTGTTTATAGTTCATAAACCACTCCCTGCGCGGACACATATGACAAGACGCTCCAGAATCTAAAACCCACACATCCCTACAATGTGACTGCTATTAGCTACTAGGGCCAGATCTTCCTCAGAATCACCTCCAGTTTCTGCCAAAGCAGCAGAACCTTCATTCTTGTCCTCCTGCTTCTTTTTCTTAGGACACTCCCTTTTCCAATGCCCCGTTTCCTTACAGTAATTACAGACATCACTAGATTTAGGACCTCTAGAAAACGGTTTCCTGGATTTTTTCCCCGAATCCTCCTGTCCATTACTACTGGCTACTAATCCAGCAGCCTGATCGCCTGTACCTGTACCAGACGCCTTATGACGAATCTCTCTAGAATGCAGAGCAGATCTTACTTCTTCTAACGACAGACTATCTTTACCAACAATAAAGGAATCCACAAAATTCTCATATGATATAGGCAAAGATACCAACAATATTAAAGCAGCATCCTCATCATCTACTTTAACATCAATATTTCTCAGATCTAGCAAGATAGTATTCAGTTTATCTAGATGATCCCTTAGAGACGTACCTTCCTGCATACGCAGGCTGAACAGACGTTGTTTCATCATCAACTTGTTGGTTAGAGATTTTGTCATGTACAAACTCTCTAATTTCAACCACAGACCAGATGCGGTTTCCTCCTCCGCGATTTCAGTGATTATGTCATCTTCCAGACACAACATAATCGTTGAATGAGCCTTCTCCTCCAGAACGGCCATCTCAGCGGTGACTGAATCCGTTGCTTTCTTTGCCAACGGTGCCCACAACCCCTGTTGCTTCAGTAAAGCCCGCATCTTGATCTGCCACAGACTAAAACTATTCCTCCCAGAAAATTTATCGATTTTGACATTCACCCCAGACATCTTTCTCACACAGATCGAACACCAAAGCTCTTGATACCAATTTGTTATAACAGACGTGAGAGAGAAACAAATTATGAATGCAAAAAGCGATAAAACAGACAACAGATTTACGTGGTTCACCAATTTGGCTACATCCACGGCAGAGAGAGGGAGAATATTTTATTATGTGAGGAAAACCAGATTACAGAGAGAAAATAGGCTAATTCGTCGTCTAAAACCCTAAGATATAAATACATATTTATACCCCCGTTCAGAAAACGCGTTTCCGCGTTACCCGGTCAGCCGCCCGATCGGGCGAGACCCGCCCGATCGGGCGCTTAACGCTCGAAGAATTATGCTCCCGGGCCCGATCGGGCAACGAAGCCCGTGTCGTAATTCGGCCTGCCGCCCGATCGGGCGAGATGGCCCGATGCCATCGGGCGAGCCAACACAAGCTGCCAAACGCCCAGTTTCACCTTTTTGTTGCGCGCCCGATCGGGCTCCCTCGCCCGACCCGATCGGGCGAAACTTAAACCAGCCATAACTTCTTCGTTTCTTATCGGAATCGGGCATATGACCTATCGTTGGAAAGCTCTCGGAACAAGCTATCACCTCCACTTTGAATCACCTCAAAATCATTTCTAGATTGAGAGATATGTCCATTCAAAGTTAGCCTTATGTCATTCCTTCTTCACGCATTCTACCAAACACCTTCAAGGCACCATTCAAGTCACTTTTCTTACACTTTATTTGGTTGATGAATATGCAATTACGTGTTTTTGATGTGTTTTATTGTAATGTGTAGGTTGAGATTCAAGTGCGGAAGATATATTGTATTAGCAGAGCTGTGCCAACTCTACCTATTAATATTGAGGATGCCTCGCGGAGTGAAGCCGAGATTGAAGAAGCTTTGAAGGTAAATTATCACTTACTTATAGCATTTGGAGGTTTTTATGATCTTGTAAGGAATATTTGGACAATATTGTAGATAGTAGTAATCAAGGTTGATAAATTATAGTTTCTAAACTTGTTCATGTTAATTATTTCTAAGAATTGAACCGTAAGAGAGGTTGTCTCACAAATAAGGAACAATATGCTTGTACATATGGAGATGCCTACATGAACTTCATTGAGAGCATGAAATGACTTGAAATACATTAAGATTGAATGTAAAAGATGATGTTGCAAATCCAACTTATTTAAACAAGATTCAAAAACGCTATATATTTAGTTTAAGGCTTTTATTATATATTCATTCATCTTGGTTTTTGGCATTCTTCTTTTGTGCAAATTTCATGGTAGCATGTATAAGTCTCCGTTTGTTTTGGAGGAAAATTTTTCTAGAAAATGATTTTTCCCATTTTTCCTTGTTTGTTTGACAAGGGATTTAAAAAGGAAAACTAAGGCAGAAAAGAGTTTTCCATCCCTTTTGTAAATTTTTTCTCCAAAATTGGCAGGAAACCATTTTCTGCCACACTCTCATTTCCAACATCTACATTTTTCCATTTTAGCTTAATTGTTTTCCATCAAACCAAACAAAGAAAGCTGATTTCCATTTGTGTTTTCTTATGGAAAATATTTTCCATGAAAATGTTTTCCGTCTAACCACATGGACCCTAAATATACATTTTCCTCCGATTTTTAATAATTTACTCACTTCTTTGGGCACATAGTTTTAGGAGAAATAGATATTGGGTCATAGGAAGAGAATATTAATTTATTGCATATTTTATTGAAGCTAACGTTGTGGAGCAAGAGAAGTAGCGTGAGAAGGATATGTTATTTTAAAGATAATAACATAAGATTGGTAGGACTATTTCAAAAATAGCAATCTACAATATAGGCGACAATGCGACATCCCTAAGGATTCGTTCGTTATCGTTTTCGAATCCAGTTTTCGGTTTTTTTAAAACCAAAAATGAAATGAAAACCACAAAAAGTAGTCTACAATAGGGTGTTCAAAAAAAGGAAACCGAAAAACTGTAACGAAATACTGGAAAACCGGTCAAAATGGGTGGTAGTTGTACCGGCAAAAAAACAACCTAACGGTACGGTTACCGAACCGATAAAATCAATGGTTAAACGGTACGGTTATGATCATGATTTTTGAGTAAACGGTTAACTGAAATATCTTTTTTCTCTATTTAATTATTGTGAAACATTTTCAAACAATTAGATTAATTCTAATATTTGTTATTAAGTTACAACAATTAGAGGAAGCATATGATTATTTAGAAACATTAGTTAGTATATAATCACTACAATTAAGAAATGGAGTAAATTCTTATTTCTTAGTGTTAATTATGTTTTCCAATAGATTTATTATCTACTATATAATACATTTTATATTAGAGTATATATAATATTAAAATATATGCACAAAAAATTTAAAAATATATATGTACATTAAGTAAAACATAATAGTATAACTTAAATAACAATTAATGGTTAACTGCTTAATCGGTTTAAACGGTTACGCTTATTGTTCGAAAAAAGAGCGAACCTAAACTTTCGGTTACCTAACCGAAACTTTCGGTTACCTAACCGAAATGTTGTTTTGGGACGGTTAACCACACGTGAACACCCCTACTTTACAGTTTTCTATAGTGAGATTTCTAAATTTCCATGTTTGGTACAAGTATAACCGATCTTAAATTTATGGAAAATTTGTTAGAAACAACCTTATATAACTTTTTGTCAGAAACAACCTTTTGAAATTCTTTTTGTTAAGAGAAACATTAAACCTAAAAATTTTGTAAGAAGAAACCTGATGATGTTATTCCGGTGTAGACCTAGATATTTCGGCATTGACTTAGTTAATGATCTTGAAAATTTGTGAGAAGTAACCTTTTACAATACCTTTTTTTGTCAGAAACCTTTTGCATAAATCTATTTTGCAAATTAAACCTAATACTATCTTTTTTTGTGGGATAAACCTTACATAGTTTCCTAACGTTAACTAAGTCATTTTCAGCGTGGACCAGTGAATTAAAACTCTCCCGTTCCGTTACAGAACGGCCGTTCTGTAACGGATTTTGGATTTGCCGTTCCGCGAAATCCCGTTACGGAACGCCATAATAAAATTCACGTACTTCTCGCCGCGTTGTCCGTTCCGTAACGCGAACTCGCCGCGTTAGAACGATTTTATCCCCGTTACATCCGTTCTTTTCAAACATTGGCCAAATTTTTTTTATGATTTAATTATATAGTTGAGGAAACATGATATTCTATTAGATTTGATTATATTATGTTGTAATAATGCTCCATAAACTAAAAAAATGCAAATAAGGTTAAAACATATTAATGTGATTTTTTTAAAAAAATTCACGCCGCGACAGCCGCGAAACGTTATATTTCGCCGTTACAAGCCGTTCCCGCGACAACGCGACCGTTCCCGCGAACGCGACCGCGAGCGCGTTTTTTTTCCCTGGCGTGGACCGATGAGAATGGCACTTGACCCCCTTTTAAAAAAATATTTTCACCCCTTGTCCCAGTGTTCTCTCTTTGCCATTGGTGATACCCCTTTTTTAGCTTCTCTTATCCAAATCTTCCAAAAAATTCTTGGTTTTGTAATTCAAGTATTGCCCAATTCAATTCAACCCAATTCAAGTATTGGCTATCTCAATACAATCACGGGTCCACGTCGAAATTGGATTAGTCAACACCAGAAAATTAGGTAAGGTTTCATCTCCCCAAAAAAAAATAGTTTAAGGTTTTAACTTGCAAAAAAAAATATAAAAGGTGTTTATGACAAAAGAACCATTATACAAAGTTGTTGACAAATTTTTAACTCAGTCAATGCTGGAAAATTTAGGTCAACACTGGAATGACATCATCAGGTTTTGTTTCTAACAGTTTTTTAGGTTTAAGGTTTCTCTTGACAAAAAAAATTTTAAAAGATTGTTTCTCACAAAAAGCTGATTATAAAAGGTTGTTTATGACAAATTTTCTTAAGTTTATTATACCCGTACATCATATAATTTTTATAATCATAAAACCAAAAATGGGAAACTTACAATGATGCCGAACGAGCCCTAAGAAATTGAAATCCAAGGTTGTTTTTGAGCTCAACCGTTGATTGAACAATTTGATGTTATGGATGTCTTGGAGGGACCGTTTCGTTTTTGTAGGTTGGTATGTATTGCTCTTTCCTTGTGCTTATTATGCCTTAGGAGGTTGGTTTACGGGCACAACCTTTTCAACTTCATGGTATACCCATGAATTGACCAGTTGTTATTTGTAAGGCTTAACCACCTAATCCTGTGGCAAGTTTTTGTAAAATAACTCTTGAGAAGAAAAAAGAAGCATTACGAAACCCTCTAGGCCTAATCGTAGACACTCTAAGATCCTTTTTGAAAGCTTCTCCCATTTCGAGTTAAGAGATAGGCATAAGAGAAGTCTCTACTCAAATTTTAAAACGCAACATATACAAAAGGAAACAAATTGGTAAAACATTATATATAAGAGAGTTTGTTCGCAACAATTATTAATTTTCTATTTTGCAAATAAAATGAGTGCTATATGTAGGTTTAAAAGTGTTTTCTCCCTGGATTCAATTTTGTTCTGGTCCTCGCACGTGCTACACTTTTTGAGTATCCTGATATAATTCTTCTGCTACTAACGAATCACAAAAAAAAGAGAAATAACACTTACGAATTTTATATTTGTGTTTGTGCAGGATGGAAAACAACTTGTTCGAGTTAACCAAGATACACGTTTGAATTACCGAGTCTTAGACTTGAGGACCCCAGCTAATCTGGCCATATTTCATCTGTCAAGCGAAGTTGGTTATGTAAGAAAACGTCTTAGGTGCTTAAGATATGATACAATGCTCTTTATTGTTTTAATTGATGCGAAGAATTATTAAGAGGGATAGTATGAAGCTCAACTGGACTTGGTACTTACCTTGCCTATCCCAAACTGCACTTGAAAGTTGTTGTCCCCACTTGTAGTTGACCCAACTTGACCAGAATTTTGTGACCAATCTCCAATAGTGACCTCTTTTCTAAGAAATAATTGTACAACAGACCGGAACTTGGTCCAACCTAACCCTAACCAAATGCCTCATGGCCCTAATCACCTGAATACTACCTGAATTTAACTCGATCTGAATGACTGGTTTTATTTTCTTAAGTTCAATAGCTGCTAGCTAGCTGTAGCAGCTCTTGGTAGGCATTGAAGAATAGCATTATTGTTTTCGAATAAAAAATTGAAATACATACCATGTGTTGTCGTTTAGATTGTCTGAGGGGGAGATGGATCTGTAATTCTGTTGGAAAATATATGTTTGGTTTGCATAGGGGACTGAGGAAAGCATTCAAGCATTTACACTGTATGTTAGACTGAATAAATAGCCCGTTGTGCTGCCTCATTTATCCATGCCAAGCATAGAAGATTTTACTTCTTGTAAATATTTGAGGAGGGGGAACTTTCATGATATTTACTGCTTTATTGTTTTTGTCAACTATTAATTTGCTTCTGGTGATAATGATGGGGAAGATAGTTTCTTGACTCATGTCTACTTGTTTTTTCTTAAATGACAAATATGGATTGCTTATTTGCTGGATTATTAATTTTCTTTACTTGTATGCTTGACATTCTTATTTGGGGGCCAACTCATATTTTTGTATCTTTTGCAGATATATAGGAGCTTCTTGCGATCTGAAGGTTTTATAGAAATTCATACACCCAAATTAATGGCAGGAACAAGTGAAGGAGGGGCAGCCGTTTTCAGACTTGACTACAAAGGCCAGCCTGCATGTCTTGCTCAATCACCTCAACTTCACAAGCAAATGTCAATTTCTGGTGATTTTAGGCGTGTTTTTGAGGTTGGTCATGTTTTCAGAGCAGAGGACTCCTTTACTCATAGGCATCTCTGTGAGTTTACGGGTCTTGATGCGGAAATGGAGATTAAAGAACACTATTCAGAGGTAGGATTGCCTTGTCAGGTCCCTTAGCCCAGGTGTCTATATCTTGTGTGGTTGGAAGTTAAATTGGGTCTCTGCTTGCTTTCTGCAGGTCATGGACATAATTGACCGATTGTTTGTGGCTATGTTTGACCATTTGAATGAGAATTGCAAGGCTCAACTGGAAGCTATTTCAAGGCAGTTTCCATTTCAACCTTTGAAGGTAGAACTTCTGTCTAAGATTTACCTTTTTTTTCCAAAATACTTTTCTTGATCTTAAACTTCTTGCATGATCAATGTTTTTTGGTTGTTTTTGTTAAGTTTTTGAGTAACATGTTTCCATGTGCTTGCATTATATTTTCATTGGGTGTTATGAAGGATAACAGAATGCCAATTTTATAGCATATTCTGGATTTACTCTTGATACTTTGGAATTCGTATGTTTGCAGTATTTGAGGAAGACATTGCAGCTGACTTTTCTAGAAGGAGTTCAAATGCTTAAGGTAAGGGGATATTTCTCTCTCTTTCTTGGTATATAGCATCAATTGGTAAACTGCAACTGCTGCAGCAGTATATATAAGTTCTTATAACTTTTATGCTGTTCTAAGTAAGTGTTATCTTAGAGATTACAGAGATGTATATCTGCATTTTTGGATGCTGGTATGAGTTTGATGGTAAATTGGTAATATGCTCTCTGAATTGTTGGAATATAAACCATATTGTAGTGTTTAGCTGATTGCAAATGATTTGTTTTTGTAGGAGGCGGGTATTGAAGTTGATCCTCATGGGGACTTCAATACGGAAACAGAGAGAAAGCTCGGAGAATTAGTCCGTGACAAGTAAGTTAATTTTATATATCTCATCGTCTGTTTTACTAGTTTTCATTGTCCCTATCTTTCTCATTTTTTTTAAGAAGATGCAGATTGTGTTATTGTTATTGGTACTGTCTCCGTAGGAACATCCTTCTTAACAATTCTGGAAGTTTTTTATCTTCTTTCTTTGCCTTCTTATCTTTTGATTTATTTGATCACTTGAGTTCTATTCTATTTTTTTGCTGCTTTAATCTTTAAGTATTTGCATTTGGACCTTGATTTTCGATCGTGGTAAGAAAAACTAGTGCAATGATGATTATAAGCAGGGTTACTGCTGTAAAGAATATGTTTAATGCCTTAATGAAAAGAGTATTATTTTAATTGTAGCCTTTTCAACTTTAATGATTCTTGTGTTTTTTTTAATCGCAGATATGACACAGAGTTTTACATTCTCCACCGGTATCCATTGGCTGTTAGACCATTTTACACCATGCCTTGCCATGATGACCCGTCATACAGCAATTCTTTTGATGTCTTTATACGAGGTGAGCAAGTTTTGCATTTCCTATCATGTCTTGTATTCGGGCTATCCCTCAATCTGTAATTCGCATAATTATTATTAAATCTTCTCGTTACTTTAATTTATTTCAAAGAAATCTCCTTGTTGATTCAATTAAAGATGACATTCGCATAATTATTATCTAATATTCTCATTATTTCACTTTATTCCAAAGATATCTTCTTGTTGATATAATTAAAGATGAGATTCTTTTTTGCGGCACTTACTTCTTTACTTTAAAGCTCTTTCTTTTTAATGACCGACCTGGTAATATGAGGTATGTTTATTGGTGGAATGCCTGAAAAGTACATCTCAATATTGAAAGGAAGGGTTCAATATGAATAGATGTTTGGCATCAGCAACAATTGATGTAAACTGCTATCATACAGGGATAAGGCTTTTTTTTGCTCATCTGGAGAGCTCCAATATTGGCGTGTCCAGAAATTTAGGAGTGGGGGTACGGAACTATGGAATATAAAAAAAAAATAAAAATTTAACTCAAATTTTTGGCCAATAACGTCTAGGCTTGAGAAATATTTAATTAGAGTAATATAGATCCATGTAGTCGGTTCATGTATCATGCTAATTAATTATTTTTTTTGAGGGGGTGGGGGACATGCTAGTTAACTGAATCATTGAGATAAATGTTCTCGTTAGCATACCATATAAAACAAGTTAACATGGTACTTTTTAACAAATAGTTAATTGAACTTAGTTAAAGTTTCGGTTTTTTTTTTCTCTAGATACACTACAGAACATCTCTATGTAGATAATAAGAAGAAAAAAGAAAGAATAGTCAAGGCTCAAAAGGTCTGATTTTTAGATATTCGGAGTTTGGAAATAGTAAAATAATTGACATTGAGTAGAGGAAGTTTAGGAGGGGGAAAAAAGGTATAAAACCCTTGTTATGAAGTTTCGTAGGTGGGCCCTTATGAACGACCAAAATAACATTTTCATTAAATTTTAAGATGGATTGTAAAGCAACCAAAATACTACCAAAGAGTTCCCAACTCAAGACCTTTGCAAGTGCCAAAAACTTATCCACACCTCTATCATCAGTGCATATTTACCAGTTCTTGTTTGCAGATTTAGTTTTTCTATTTCTTTTTTCCCCAAAAATAATGGGGGTACAGCTGTACCCCTTGCACCCCATGTAAATCCACCACTGGCTCCAAACGAGCAGAAATCTGGGTGTACCAAGAGCTAGGTGAATACAGGATTTATAATGGAGGTTTCCCATTGAATATTAACATGAATATTCCCCCTTTTTAAACCTCCTTAACCTATGACTTTCTTATATGCAGAATATAGTTATGGCAACCAAACCCATCACCCCTTGTCTACATATTCTTTGATAAATGAGTGAGTCCCTTTTTGATTAAAATTGAAAGAAAAGAGGGAAAATTTGATTTAGGCAATACCCAATTGTGGAAAAAGAGTTGCTTTACCTCCAATAATTTGCGGGTATGGCTAACCTTCAAATACTGTATCATTGTCTTTGTACAATTCTGATTAAATGTCTGGAGCCACAGTCGAGTGTATTTTTCCAAATCTGCCGCAGCTATGGGTGTATGGGCATAGGATTTTAGGGTGGCTTGAGTTAAGGAGGACCATGCAGTCATGCACCCACCTTGCTCCGCCCACCGTTCTTTGTGAAGCTAGTCGTCTGGGTGGTGAAACAAGTTGGTTCTAAGAGTCTGTTCATAAACTGGCAAGTCATGGACACAATTGCTTGCAAATAGAAAATGACTTTCTAAACGACATTATCTCCTGATGTAATCACAGCTTTAGTTAAGGAGTTACTAGAATTCCGCGGGCTGTTGGAAACTTTTCTTAACATTTGTATTTTTTTTTATTCCTGAACTATATACTATTCATCTTGTAGTTAGGAGACTTCATTAGAAGATCTAGTAAAGCCACTTATTGCTTCATATAATCATCAGTCATATTCTGTTAAGTTTGTCCATCAAGCTCCTCTATTGGATCCCAAGTGGTCTGTTACTGTCATTCACTGACAAGGCTGTGGCCATAGTATGCAAGCTTCTGTTAACGATAAATTATGGGCATCTGGAAAGACATACAATATGTCTAAAACTGATATTGTGGTCTCTTATTCATGAATGCGTGTTACTTGAGTTTGTCTTTTATTTACTCATGATTTCCTGACTTCTGTCTCCCTTTCAGGTGAGGAGATTATATCAGGAGCTCAGCGTGTTCATGACCCGGATTTTTTGGTCAAGCGTGCCGAAGCATGTAAAATTGATGTGAATTCAATAGCTACTTATCTGGACTCTTTTAAGTAAGTTGCTGATTCTGTACTTCAGTCAAGTTGCATCTCTGAGTTAATTATGCGGTCCATTAATACTTCTTGTTACTTATACTAGCTGTCGTGGCTGAATACAGCTCTACACTGTGCCAGCTTGTATTTCGATACATTTATGTTGTTTCCACCGACTGTAGTTCTCTTACTGCATGCCTGATAATTTTGGGTATAAGTCTATTAAGATCTATTACTATATGTCGATTTATCCTTCACCTGATTGTAGAAGAAATCTAAGCTGCATTCTAATTCTAAGCTTCTATTAGTAATCTAATAGTGTATTTTTAATAATGTTTTCAACTTAGCTCTCTGTCTCAGCTTCATTTATTGTTGGATATATTCAAGCATTTGGTACAATGTAGAAGTTTTCAGAATAGTTTCTAGATTCAGCTTCATCAATTAGATCAATTGATTTGATTTATCTTTATTGTCACTTTATTGAATGCCCTCCACTTTAGTCTTCAGAGAATTCTAGGTTTCACCGGATGACCAAGATCACAATTGTTATTGCTCATCATTTATTTCTGATTAGAAACTGAAATCTTATAAGACTGAAAAACTGAATACGAGTAACAGGAAAACATATGAGTCCCATCGTCACTTCCCATTGAAGAATTGGGTGATCATCACAGTATTCCTATGGTATCGATCTTGTAACTGGGGAGTTCAGTAGTCGGAAAGTCGCAGATCATTGATTTGTTGCCTTTAATAAATGGATAGTCTCGACCTATGAAGCACGGGTACGCCTCTCTGGCGCCGTTTCCCGTACCGGGTACGGGTACGGTACGGGTACGGGACGGATTCGCCTGGGATTCGTACCCAAAACGATTCCGGGCACGTGGGTACGGGGCAAATTAATGGGTACGGTGGTCTTCATCTGGGTACGGGGCTGGGTACGTTTTTGGCCTTCGAAATTGAGAACTCAGAAGACTGAGCACTCCTTCGAAACTCTCACTCTTCCCTCTGCTGTGTTCCGGCGTATCTCCGGCGACTCTTCTTCGCTCTTCCCTCCGTTGTTCTCCTCTCCGTTCTGGTTAATTTTTTTATTTTTAGGCGGTGGGTTCGATTTGTGGTTGGGGGGGTGTAGATTCGGCGGGTCTGTTAAATTGGTTTGGGTTTGGGCGGTTTCAGGGGGTCTGGTGTGGTTCGAGTGGTTTCAGGGGATTGGGGTGGTTTAGATCTGGGTGGGTATAGTGGCGGCACTGTGATAGTGGCGGTGGTGGGCTGTGTTAGTGGTGAGTGGTGACTGGTGACTGGTGAAGGGGAAGGAGAAAGGTTTAACTAATGAAGATGTGAGAATTGAGATGTCACGTGAAAGTAAGAGAGGGTGAGGGTGAGGGTAGTGTTATTGGTGTACAGGTGTAGTACAGCTGTCAAAGTTCTAAAAAAAAGTTGGTCTTTGTACGTTTGTCCTCTCTCTATTGCTTCTTTTCTATTTTTTTGTTTTTTTTGCTAAATCAAATTATCATAATCTTATATGCTTTTTTCGGTAAAATATATTTTTTTATATTCTAAAAAGAAAGTTTATATATGTTTTATATATGTATGTTTTTTAATATTTTTGTATAAAAATATGCGAAGTTTTATGTAGGAAAAATTGAACCTAATATTTTTCATTAAAATGTATTTATATTTTTTTTTTTGCCGAATCTCAGCCGTACCCGTTTTCAGAAATTTTAATTTTGCCGTTTTTCGTCCCCGTCCCCGTACCCGTATCCGTCCCCGTACCCGTATCAGTGCTACATAGGTCTCGACTATGACCTGTAGATGGACTTTTGATATGTCATGGAGGCATGGATCTTTCAATGGAATATGTCTTGACTGAATTATAGAATATGGAACATATGTAACCCGATAAGAATTGGGAGAAGTAAGAATTACCAAGTTATTGTTGAAAAATTTCTGAATTTCTACGTTACTGGTTATCCAATAATTAATTCCTCTCTTTTCTTATTGCTCCTCCAGTTCTTTCGTCGCCTCATTGTCTTGCTCTGCTCTTTTCTTTTCTAATGACTCCGCTCTCTTCTGGTGGGCCTGACTTCCCCTTCAATCTGCCTCACACATCTCAATAATGGGGAATTGTGAGAAATTAGGAAAAAGGTGCGAAGAAACAAGATGAATAGTGGTGTTTATAACCATGAATGCTGGACTTATAAGAAAAATAGTAGAGGGGTAGAGGAAAGAGATGAAGAAAAAGGAGACCAGAAATACCTAGTTGAAGAGATTGCTATTGTGCAATTGCAGCCATGGCAGCTCTGATTTCTTGACTTGATCTTACTGTGTTTTGTTGATTTTCCAAGTGTATTGCGTTCTATTTGCTGCAATGGTCTTGACTCTTGACATAGGATAAGGAGATAGGTATGGTGGTACAACCCTGTAGTGCTTAATTTTATAGGGAGTGTTTGGTTTCTCCTTTGGCAGCACCACAGAGACTTCTTTGACTGAATAACATATGTTGTAGAAATGAACTGAAAGAGTTGTGTCAGATATTGTGTTATTATTACTGCATCAAAGGTTTAATCCATTGATGCAAAATATACAACTTCTATGAACTTTTGCAGATTTTCTTGTCTCATCAATTATACGGTTCTCCCTGTTATTCTGAGAGCAGCTTTAATTTTCTTTCTGATTAATTTGACATCATTCGTGTATCAAGCATCTTGAATCTTGGAAAGGACAGTATCATATATTATACTTGAGTTTGTTATATAATCAGCTATGGTGCAATTCTCATTGGTCCCTGAGTGCAGAACTTGTGTCTGATATTAATTTTGTGATGTTGAAAACAAGAACTGCGTTGTTAACTTGCATGCAATAAGACAGATTGGATGTTCATGTAAAGTAGAATATTAGTAATAGGTTTGATAGGTATGTCATACATATGTGTATTTGGTACTAGCTCAATTTCACGTCATCAATGAGTGGGATATTGCTGTTCTTGCTGCACTGTCTTGTGGCCATAACATGCTAATCAACACTTCCATATTTCATATTTTGGGATTGCATTATCTTTTACCCAACTGATTGAAATTTTACGTTATTCAGGTATGGCGCTTGGCCTCATGGTGGGTTTGGAGTGGGTTTGGAGCGGGTTGTTATGCTCTTCTGCAACTTGAACAACATTAGGAGGACATCCCTGTTCCCTCGTGATCCACAAAGGCTTGCACCTTGATATTGTTTGCTTGTCAAGAGTAATATCAGATTCCTTGATAGCTTGAATCTGTTCTTGGCTACTTATGCGAGATTGAAGTTTTGGGACCTGTTGGTCTTGTGTTTTATTAGGGTGGCAGACAGAAGTACACGATATCACATAATAGCAGAAGGAATACTAAAGAGTAACAAAATTTGAATGACGCCTCTTTCTTTATGTTTTGCATATTAGCTATTTCAGGGTGCAACAACTCGTGGCTGTATAGGCTGCCCTGCCTTTTCTTTCTTTTGTTTCTTCAAGGAGTCTTTTTTTACCATTACTTGATGCTCAAGCAGATTTCCTTGGGCTCAGAGAGCAGAAGTATCTATATATGGTCCGTTATCAATCAAAGTTTACTGTCATTGTTGCAACTTAGAGTAGCTGAGGGATAGATGATGTTGTTTTGATGTTTTGTTGTTTTCCCTACCAAATCCTGTTCGCCTCTAAGGATGACTTTTATTAATCTCCAACTAGTTATTAGATTCGGGCTATGTTCCAGGTAAAAAAAATATTTCATTTATTAATAAAATACTTTATGATAATAATACTAAATACAAGTTCGTCTAGTTGTTAAGACTTTAATATATGTACTTGAGGTCTCGGGATCAAACCCCTATACTACTCAAGTTCTTAAATTTTTTATTGTATATGGATTACATGAACTAAAATTCTATAGGGAGAGTGTCACGTGGTATAGTTTCTTGTTTATGTACACCTTAATAATATATTTGAATAGATGTGATGGACTATCTGCTCCCAAAAAAAGGAAACGATAGCATTGTTGAAGTCAAATTTTACACACTTTTTCCGCAATTGAACACCACTATACATATGTTAATATTGTCATGTGAGATCTTGTTAATACATCATAACGTGTAGGTTCAAAATATAATTTTTATCTCTATTACATAAGGGAAGGGGGGAGCAACGGTGTCCTTTTTTGAACCGACTATTTTGCCCTCCTTTCCTTTCTAAATTACAAAATACTTGCTTGATTAGCTTATATGAGGAAAATTAAAGTTTCCTCTTATTATAACTTTATAGAAATAAAATACCTGCTTGATTAGCTTCTACTTTCACTGATCAACAAATATGTTTCATGTTATTATCATTGACGACTACACATACATAGCTTTTTATGCACGCGATGCGTGCGATGACATTTTAGGCCTAATTATTACTTAGTAGTAAACAAAAAGAAAATGCAAGTTAGTATTTAAGTTCACCTCCATTTTGTAGAAATAAGATTCTTTGAACTACAATCAAATAGTATTTAAAAACACTTTAATAAATAAGTATAAATAATGAACAAATAACGGTATTTTATTTCTATAAAATGCTTTGCAAAAACCATTTCATGCGAAATCAGATTGTATATGAAAAATTTGAAATTTCATTTCACCTATAATTGAAAATCAAAGTGTTCAAATTTAGAAAAGGCGAAAAATTAAAAATGACCATTTCATGCAAAATCAGATTGTGTATGAAAAACTTAAATTTCCTTTCAAATATAATTGAAACTCAAAGTGTGAACATTTAGAAAAGGAGAAAAAATTAAAATGATGAAAATTCTTAAATATCTGTGAAATCAGAATTTAGAAGTTAGACAAGGAAAAAAACTAAAATTGTATTATACTTTTCGTTACAATTTTGGGATCATAGAGAAATTACTGAAATCCATATAAAAACTATTATAAATTACAAAAATGAATAAAAAAAAAGAAAAGAACATGACGATATTTGGTAAAGAACATCATACTGATTATAAAAGAACGTGCGCATATAAGACTTGAGAACAAAAAAACTATTCAAAATCACAAAATGAATGACAACATAAAAAGAACATGGAAGAATCTTATTCACAAAATAGAGGTGAGCTTACATACTAACTTGCATTTTCAGTTTGTTTACTACTTAGTATTAAGCCTAAAAATATCATCGCACGCATCGCGTGCACAAAAGACTAGTCATTACATAATTAAAGATACTTATGGTCAATTTTATGCAATGGAGACCGTAAAAACTCAAGTGAGGGGAGGAATAGGAAATAATTTACGCAATCATTGTAAATAATTTACACAATCATTCTATATCTTACACCAATTAAGTGGTTCAGATCTAGATTGAGTAATCTTTGATCTGCCTTACTTTCATGTCAGATTTGGATCGGGGTTAGATGAAGTTTTGTCCATAACGTTTAATGTGGTTTGCGTATTTTTATGTTTGGATAATGCTCGAGTTTGGATTGGGTTGGGTATTAGATAGGTTTAATTTTTGCTCGAGTCAATGTTTTTAAATTAAAAAAATATATAATGACAATATGTTAGTTTTTTTTTTAGGAATAGGGGGGGATGATATGATCATTAATTATAAAATATTGAAAGAGTACAACCAACCTATATATAAACTCGAAACTCAATCCAAGTATTATTAATCCTAGACATATTAGCTTCACTGAAGAACTTCTCCAACATCCTGTGATTAGATGTCTTTAATACATCCACCTCATCAGAGATCCATTTTGGTATAGTCTTCGAGTTGAGAATACAAGACTGGTTTTCGAGAACAACATTCCTAGACCAACGCAAGATCCGTTATACATATCTGCACGACGAGTCTTCCAAATATGTGTCCCTGGAACTAGACACAACAAACACACCCAAAACGAAAACTGACAAACCCAACAAAAGGGGGGGGGGGGTTGTGTTACTAATACACCCTATATAAGGAACTGAAGCCATCACAAAGATGGGCTTATTGAAAAAATCGAAAGACAACCAAACAAAATCTAAACTAACTACTTTCACCGTCGTACAAGACGACACACGCACACTACCGGAAAAAGAAAGGGATAGACACAATACTAAACAGGTGAGGGGGAAAGGGAAGCCCAAAAAAACACGGGGGGAGGGGGAAGGGGAAAACCGATGCACCACTGAAAAGGGGAAGGAGGAGGGGATGCCAAAACCTATACCAACGTGACCAGGGGGAGGGGGAAGCTATAACATCCCCAAATTACTCGCTTTTAAATAAATAATTTAGTAAATACTATTTGAGTAATTTAGGAGTATTACCGCCACGTGACTCACTTTCAGCAACCAACTACTAACTAACAAAATAACTTGCTGCGGAAGACTTTAACCAAAATAATAATACTTCTTTATTGATAAAAGTAAATATCGTCTCAATACTCAAAATATATAAAACACCCTAATCTAGGTGAAGATCCCCTTCCTAGTATGCTCCCATGCACATCCAAGATTCACCTGCAAAACTGCTTACTAAAAAAGTAAACAGAGCAAAGCCAAATAGGAAAAAATAAATACACGTCAGTATAAAATTGAGTATGAAATGTACTAGATAAGTAACACATTTGTTAGTTCGCAACATTTTTCATTTTGAAAACTCCATCACTAATAATTCAAGAATATCTCTTTAAGAATAAACTATTTTCAAACACTTTAATAATAATTCATAATAACCTTTTAAAAATAAACTCTTTCCAAACACTTGAATAATAATTCGAGAATAACCTTTTAAGAACAAACTCTTTAAGAACAAACTATTTCCAAACACTTGAATAATAATTCAAGAATAACCTTTTAAGAACAAACTCTTTCCAAACAACTTGGATTAAAAATGATCTTGAAAACAATTCCTCTTCTTATTTCCCCTTCTATTTTGCTAAGTGTGCACACCCTCCAACTAGTCATCCCATCACGGATCTATATCAAGGGGTCGTTATAATTGCAACAATTGGACTTTGAAGCATGAACCCTTCTTGATGTTAATCAAGCGGTAATAGTAATAAAATGACTTGAAAGTCATGAATAAATCTCCTTTTTTCATAAATAACTTTTTTGAATATTCAAATTAAAGTTCATAAAATCAATCAAACCTTTCCTTGTAAAAACAATATAATTTTCCAAAAAAGAATAGCAAAGCTTTTCTATAAAAATGATTAATAAAATCATTCCTTCTTTTCACTTCCAATAGTGAGTAATAAAATATTGTAACCATTAAAAAATCATTCATTCTTTTCACTTTCAAGAGTGAATAATAAAATATTGTAAGTATTTTAAACCAAATTTCAAAACCAATCCAACCATTAAATCAATAAACAACTTTATTACATAAACCACATTTCAAAAGATCTAGCTACATAACGTATCTTGATCTTGCACAAAGAGTGTACAAGTATTTTCACTTATTCTTATACTTGAGCTTTCTCATATAACCAACCAATAACTAACTTATTACATGGACTTAATCATGAATTTAAACATGAAAGACCTATCATGAGCATAATATTTTTGAGTAAGAAACATGAAAATATTTTCTTAACCCAAAGAAAATTGGAACTTGAATGAGAAATATAAACTAGAATAGATAAGAAGAGAAAGAAGAACCTTGAAGTAACTTCCAAAATTAAATAGTTTGTAACCTTCACCTTAAATTAGGAGATTAAACCAAGATTTCTAACCTCCATCACAAATTTGGAAGTTTTAGGAAAACAAACTCTCCCTATTTACTATTGAATCCCGTAGGAAAATATGGCTCAAAATTATTATTTTTTGTTTTTTTTCTAATAAAATTTGTGACTATGACTTAAAATCAAAATCCAATTTTGGCGTCATCTCCCGCCAAAATAATTTAAAAACGAGTGAAGTTACTAAAATATCCTTTGCTTAAAATATTCATATTAGAAAATTAATATTTTAATTACTTGAATAAATACTCAAAAATATGGGGTATTACAGAAGCCCAAACTGAAACCAGGGGGAGAGGGAAGGGAAGCCCAAACCAACATCGAATCACTAAGCTGGGGAGGGGGAAGCCTAAAATGCAAGCAGGGGGAAGGGGAGAGGGAGAGGAGGCCCAGACTAGACTGACTCAACTACAAGGGAAGGGGGGAACCAACGTCAGGAACGGCGACGAGAAAGCCGAAGCACGAAGGAGGCGGTGGCTACCCGACGGAAGCAGTGGAACTAGAATAGAAAGACCCCAAAACTAGGAAAAAAAAGCGAAAAGAAAACACAAAAAGCTATTAACAAACAGGAGAATTCGCCGGAAACCTACGTGGAGATGGAACTCCGACAAGTTCCTAGGGGTTAGAGGTGGGGAGGGTTTTGTGTTTAGAGAGAAGGTGGAGGTTTTATTTTAGGCTTAAGATTTTTTTTAAAGATAGACAATTTGCACTTTGATTATAATTATATGTTAGTTAAATGTAAAAAAAATGAAATAATGATTGAAAAATGGGCTAATAATTAATTATAAATGAAAGATCAAATATAATAAAATTTAATAGAAAACAAAACATTAAATTTTTTGTTGCTTTTTTAGTATGTGTCATTATTGTTCAGGTAATTTTAGGTATGAAAATTTCAGGTTAAGTTAAATTTGATGGGGTGTAGCCACTTTAGGTTTATTTTGAGTTTAGCTAAATCGAGTTAGGTTGATTTGGATCATGTAGATTTTGGGTTAACGTTAGGTCTTTATTTTCATGTACAATTAGGTATTCAGGTCAGTTCTTTTCGGTGGGGTTAGCTTTGTCATGTCCAAATTCATCCCAGTATCTAAATTAATGTATGTGTAATTAGTCATCTTTTAGCTAATGCATTGCATGATTTAATTTTTTTTTTTTTAAAAAAGTTGTTACCTATTCCTTTATGCCTGATTTATCAATGCAATTCTTCAAATCTTAAAATCTTTAATTAATAATAAGAAAAATTATAAAAAATAATATTTGAAAAATATACATTAAGACAAATCTAACAAGATTTCACATGACTATTATTTTTCTTAAGAATAAATGGCAAAAGATAGTCAATGTAGAGTACGTGAATAGTGCCAAAATCACAGCATGCCAACTAAAGAAACAAAATAGAAGTAGGTTGGAAAGAGTATTTAGTTGATACATCTAGATGTATAAAATTAAGGATAAGTGAAGAAATAGGAGCTTAAATTTCAATAAACGACCAAAGATAATGCTAATATGAAAAATAATGCAACTTTTGTTACATAATCTGAACTAAACGTATTATGTTATAGTAGTGTTTGTACCATTATATATAGCTTGAATTATATTTTAAAAATAAGATCCATTTAACATAAATTCCCTCCATGGCTCCGTCTCCAATAGACTTTCTATTTTATCATTTATGGTTGTATCAAAAACATTTTCTATTTTCTTTTTTTTTTGATATAAAGAATTGACCCAATATTAATTATTTTATTAAAATTATCAATATATGGTCTGGGTTATCAAATAAATTAAAACACAATATGAGTTTGTCCGTGAGATAATAGTGCTAAACGGAGTGTTTTCAATAAGTCTATTTAGGCCCTTTTCTTGGAATTAAACCAAACAATAATAACCATACTTTCATTTTTTTTTAGTTGTTTTATATTGACTTTTAACACTATTTACAAATCTTACTTTGAGTCTTTCATAGGATTCACAAAATATTGACAAAAAACAATATTCATGGAAAAAAGAAAGTAATACTTTACTTGCGAGCCCACCCCCAGATGATAATTACAAAATTACCCGTAGAAATCATTCTTAAAATAATTGAAACAATACATCTCAAACTGTAGAAGTTAGTTCTTGGAATAATTGGAAGTTTAAAACAATGCATCTGTAATCTGTGGTCGGAGTCGAAGCTATATGTTCTCATTGGTGACTTGCCAAATTGCAATACATAGTGAAGTATAATTTATGATTTCCAATGTTCAAACATAAGAATTAGTTAAGAAATAATATGTCAGTTTTTTTTTCTAACATCCTCAGGATATGACAAAGCAAAGATCTCTAACTGATGTGGTTGGAGTTTGAGAACTTTCATTTGACAATTGACATATTCCATGTTCATCACGAAGTAGTTATTGTCTTATTTCCGTTGTTTGTGAGATCAGCGGTGACCTATTCTGAGATTGATGTTATTAATATTTAATACCCCTCCCCACGGAACATAAAACTAGCACCCACAGGAAAAAAGGTAACATAACACTAGCCCCACTTTTTTTTTTTATATCGAAAAATCATACATTAATTAAAAGAGAAAGTACAGCATAATGCTAATACAATCCAAACTAAAACAAATACATAAACCTAAAGGAGCCTTATAAGCTCGTACATTCCACCTAATACATAAATAAATACAAACAAAACAAAGTCGCATAGAAAGTGCGTCGCTGGTCAGTGCTAATGATGGTGGATGCAAATCACGGAACATAAAACTAGCCCCACTGTTGCCAACATAAAAAAACTAGCCCCACAGAGAAATTGTAACACAACACTTCAACCCAAATTAAACAATAATTTGATTTCGAAAAAGAAAAACTAAATAATATTTTTTTTTTTGTTTTCCTTAATAAAAATGTAATTTTTTTTTGGCGAGAGAGCCACAAGAATAATTGATGTAAATAGAATTTGATCCTAGATCTTGGACGCCACCTCCAAGACTTTAAAATAAACGAAGCTAGTTATAAGAAAAATTAGTAGATATAATGTTTTACACTTTTTATGGGAACGCTTGAAACAATACATTTGTTTCGGAGCTATATGTTCTCATTGGTGACTTGTCAAATGCCGATACATAGTGATGTATTTTCTACTTTAATATTTATTTTATCTCTTGTTACACCACTCTCAGCCTTCACTCTCTCCATTTTCTTCTTCACTTTAAACTCGAGATCCGTTCGTTTCTCAGGCCTCCCCATCTCCGTTCTTCTCTCCGCCTCTCAAACTCGAGATTTGAATAGCACTGACACGACAACACAAACACCGACGAGTCCGGCGACTTTGTTCACTGCTATCGACGATGTTCTCAATTTCATCGATTTCTTTCCCCAAATTGAAGGGTGATGTTCTCGCCGTCTATTTTCTCAAATTCAAGAAAGAGAATTGAAGAAGAACGAGGTTTGAAGAACAACGAAAACGAAGTTTTATTGATTTTGGCGATTTAGTTTTTTTTTTAAAATATATTTAGTGCAATTTCATTTTTGTATAGATTTGATTTTTTTTTTAGGTTCGGTTTTTAATTTCGATTTTTGTATTAGATTTGAATATTTAAGTTTTTAATTTCGTTTTTTAACTTTTTAATTTTGTATAGATTATCATTGATTGCTTTTGTTTTTCTATTTTTATTAGCTTTGTTGAATTTCATTTTTAGTGAAGGAAGTTGATTCAATTTCATTCTTAATATCGCTGTTATTGTGTATGAGTTGGTTCAATAATATTCTGCCTTCGATTATTTTTGTGTATGCGTTTTATGTATTTTAGGATTATTTTTGTGTAGATTCAGTTTGTATTCCATTGTTATTGTAGGTATTCATGTATCGTGAATTTTTTTTTACCCATGTGCGTCGGATGTAAGACAATGTGCGACGCAAATGGGTCTGGTTTGTTGGGATGCTGTCTCCATCTGTGTCACATGTTGATGAATGTGCGATGCATATGATCGATGATTTGCGTCGCAGGTAGGGCATGGTCCGACGCAAATCGCATATCAACTGCGTCGCATCGTTGTCCGACGCAAATCCTCTATCACGATCTGCATCGAGACCTGTGTCGTCGGACCCATGTCCGACGCAAATGGGCGCTTCGCATCCGACGCAAATTGTCCATTTTGTACTAGTGTCGAAGTATAATGAACTTGGACACCTACCAAAGATGGATTCCAGGCAATCCAAATTCTACCTCTATTAGAGCGAACATAATTATGAGCCCATTTCCATTGTCTACCAAATTTATTCATTATTCTCTCTTGATTATGAGCCTTAACTCTGATCTCCAGTAAGACAAACAGATATAGTTTATGACTCAGCACAAAGTGCTTTATTTCTCCTATCTTAACAGGGTTATTTAACCCTCTCACATTCCATGTGCACACAATCATTACCCTGGAGAAACAGTGAATGAGCTTGACCCAGCCTCATCCACCATGTGAGTCACCACTCTAGGCCCTCCCATATCCACCAATTCTTTGCCTTTTTGTCCCCTAGTAACTATGTTCCAGATTGGTTCACTTGCCCTGGTACCAACTCCTGTTTTATCGGTAACAACAGGATCTCCTGAATCAATTATGGCCTTATCAATGTGACCGTCAGCTTCAGTAGTGGGAACCATTGACTCCATTACCTCCTGATTACCTGATGTTTGAACAACATGTGCACCTACCTCTATATCAGCATCATTACCCTTTTTAGGTCCCACTGAAACAGCAGGTTTAGGCACCCATTTCTTCACTTTTTGTAAAGGGGCCTTACTAGGCTTTGTCTTAGCTAGAGCAATCATGTCCAACAATGGAGCATTTACCACAATAAGAAGGTTCCCACTCAAAGTGAACCTTATGTGCTCTAATCTTACCATTACTGCCTTCAATAGTAACCTCCTGAGGCAAGGGCTTAGTTACATCAACTTCAATCAGCAACCTAGCAAAAGTAAGGGGGGCGTTTGGTATGGGATGTTTAGGAAAGGGTAAGGGAATTAAGTAAGTTGATTCTCTTAGTTGTTGTTTGGTAGGTGTATTCAATCATTCTCTTTACCCCATGGTTACACCCTAACTCCTCTACATTGATTCCCCACCCCTACCCAAGGTATCACTTACCCTTTCTCTCCTCTACTCTATGGTCACCTTGACAACCATCACATTGCCACCACAACCACTACCCCTCCACCGAAATTATGATTGTCAACCTGAAACCCCCAGCACAGCCACCAAAATTCCCGGCCAGCCACCCGAAACCACCGCCTCTCCACTGTAAACCCTAGCCCAACCACCACAAACGCTGCCCCAGTCACCGTAAACCCTGGCCCAGCCACCCCAAACCCAAGCCCAACAGCCGCAAATTCTGGTGCAGCCAACCCTAATCCAACGCAGCAACCTGAAACAACAGCCACAACCCACCAAGACCACCGCACAACTTACGCAACCCCATCCCAAAACCCGAAAATACCACCAGACCAACTGAAAACACCACTCATCACACGAAAATACCACCCCTCCCACCGAATAACCACCGAATTTACAAAAGAACGAAGGAGTTGAGGGGAAATTGGGCGTCAGATGCGGTGGGGAAAGGGGTTGCAGCAGCAGCAGAGGAGGAGGAAGGGGGATGCGGCAACACCGGAGGAGGCGAAAGGGACAACGACGTAGAAATGATAAATTCTAAGAGAAAGGGTGGTGTTGGTGGTTGTTGAGGGAATAATGTGTGGTGGTGGAACTTTTAGGGTTTCCCTTTGATATTTCTAAACAAACAACTTATGAAATCTAAGGGTGAACCTTTCCATTCTCCTAGTAACCCTTTCTCTAACCCTTTCCCTTTCCTCCAACAAAACCAAACGGCCCCTAATCCTCTATTGTTGTGTTGTACATTCATCCGCAAATAGTGGAGTACCAATCATACTTCCAATCCTACTCAACGATTCCTTACCCCAATAATTCAATGGGAGATTATACAATCTTACCCATAGAGGAATGACTCTAAGAATCTCAGCTTGAAAGTCAAAATCAGATGTCCAAGCTTTCACAATAATAGGTCTACTATTGAACATATGAGGCCCTGCATACATCACTTCATTTTTATCGTCCACTGACACAAATTTAACTACAAAATATCCTTTATCATGTAAGAATATTTTAGGTTTAGCAACATGATTCCAGACTTGCTCAATGTATCTAGTTATGGCTCCTATGGAAGGGGTCTGCCCCACAACATACAAGATAACTGCTGTAGACCACACTTCTGTTAACACATCTACCTCAGAGTGAGAAAGTTGAGCTATAGGCTTACCATCATTCACTAATGGCGGAATATAAGTGAGAGAAGCTCCTTTAGCCGTGAGAGTCTTCCCTGCAACAATAATCACCCATTTACCTCCTTCTGTAAGATTCAACTTTCTAGCAGCGCCTCCTACTCCCTGATTTTGTTCAGCTCCTTCTACCAGGTCGATCAAGGTGGTTTTGGCTACTTCCCTTGTTTCAGTCGCATTTCCATGTCTACTCGCACTCAAATGAGCAGAGCGTTGAGCTTTAAAAATCTCATTCATCTCATCAATCGCACTTTTCGGTGTTTCATTCACTCGGGTTACTATTCCATTGGATACTGTTCCATTGGATACTGTTCCATTGGATGGTGTTCTTTGTGTAGATGTATCTCCCCTATTCACTCCCTCTTTTATTTGCAAAGACTGCGGTGAAATTTGAGGTTTTTTTCGACGACCCATGGCGGTTTACAACGGCTAGTAATCGCCTACGCAATCGCTTCCCACCATAGAGAAAAACCATCAAGATCGATACCTAGAGATGAAAGAATTGTAGTGAGGGTAATTAAAATTGTAAATTGTTATGCACTCTTATTAACGTAAAATTGTAATGCTAATTGATAGTGGTAATTGACTTAAAATTATTATGCTACATGATAGTTGGTTGATTTAGATTTATCTTACTACTCTAAGTTGGTTCTATAATCTTAGATATATATTTATTAAAGTGTTTTAAATACTATTTGCAAGTATCTCAAAAAATCTTATTCACAAAATGAAGATTTACTTAAATACGAATTTTTGTTTTTGGTTTATGTTACTACCAAGTAACAATTATGTCCAATATTGGGGGTGTTTGGCAATTAGAATTTTGGAGCAAAAGGAGAGGTTTGGCCCATTTTTAAAGTTTTGACTAGTCAAAAACTCTAAAAGGGATGTTTGGTAAAAGAAAGTTTTAGAGAGAGAGTTTTGGAATAAAAACTCACAAAATGAAAAACTTCCTATTAGGAGCTTTTTCTTTAGAGGATTATGTAGAAATATGTTTAATGACTTTTTTGCTTCTAATAATAATACTACCCATATGTATTAAAATATCTATAAATGTCATTTTACACAAACAAATGACCATAAGCTTTAGTAATCAGTTAATTTTTACCAAACACATTTATAAAAAAAAGTTGTCGAATCAGCAGTCAAATTTGCTAAACGAAAAGTTAAAACTCTAACAGCAAACTCTAAACTCTAACAACTAAACTCTAATCTCTATTGTCAAACAAGGCTAATGTGTCAGACGCATCGCGTGCATAAAAAGCTAGTTTTTGAAAAATGAAGGGAGGTTGTAGTGATGACTTGTAGGGTCATTACTCTAATTGAAATTTTTTATTATTATATACGGAAGAGGCTCTTGGACAATGCTCCAATGAAATTGAGCTCTCTTCCTTTAAGGGGAAGCTACGGATACCCTTCTTTTTTTCTTCTTTTTTTTGACATCGAAAAAATGTGCATTAATTAAAAACAAAATTACATCCTAATGCTAAAAAACAAACAAATGAACATAAAGAAATTAAACTGAGCTGGACTCGCTCTTACACAACAACTACAAATCCATAAATAACTTAAACTATAATAAAAAATACTCGATCTGGTGGATGACGCTTCTTCTGGGGGATGACGAGCGCCAGAACCCTGCTAAAAGCATTGGGAGGAGAGGGCTGATTTCACGAGCGGGGCAACCAAGGAACAACGAGATTATGAACTCGCAACAGGATCAATTCCAGGCCGAGTTTCCTGAAAGAGTCACATTCGTGTGTGACTTAATACCCTTTTGGAAGGGTATTTTTTGAGACTTCTCCACCACGGAGAAGCTCAAATGAGTTGACGCGCTAAACCCAATTGACAAATTGGGGAGCCATCTTCACATATCAGTTTGTTAAGGCAATGATAAATGAAATCATTACCAAGCGAAATTGAAATCTAACCAAGGTTAGATCTCGAAAAACAATCCGATAATGAAAATCGGATAAACCAAACCCCAAACATGAAATCTCTAACCCTAACCAACCACCTAGGCAGATGGATTTAACAAACACCACCACCATACTAATTAGCAACACTATACTAATCCAACCAAAAACTCAACAACGAAAAACAGTTAACTAAACATAAAGGGGAACACACTTCCAAGATCCAAAGCAACACCAGGTGAAGGGGGTGAAAAGCACGACCACAGTGAGAAACTGCCTAGATAACACTAAGGGGGAGGGGAAAGCCCGGTACCTTGAGGTTTTTCCTGATACTACACTAAGGGGGGGAGGGGGAGGGGGATGCCCAAAACTGATAACTAAGGGGAGTGGGAGGCCCGAAACTGATAACTAAGGGGAGGGGGAGGGGAGGCCCAAAACTAATAACTAAGGGGAGGGGGAGAGACACCTAACCACGAAACAGGGGAGAGGGGGAGCCCAAACTAAACTAACACACGATGGTCGGTGGAGACGGCGGAGACAGGGCTGGAGCAAAGGCTGGTGGCTTGAGGGAGAAGCTGCTACCGGAAAGCAAGGCGACGAGCGACGAAAAAACGACCGAAAAACTACCCGATGAGACCTATGGAAACCTAGGCGACGAGGCTGAAGGGCGAATGCTATGAAAATCGATGGAAAACCGACAGAAAAGGTAAAGAAAAGAACGATCGAACTCGCCGGAGACTCGCCAAAAACCTGCGCGGCGCCGGATCTCCAGCGAGTTCTAGGATTAGGCGTGTTCTTTTGTAGAGAGAAGGCAATGGATGAAAATTTAGAGAGAGAAAGGTTTTTATCTTGTCAAGTACCCGGTATCAGTTATCACATCATTTTTATGGATACCATTCTTGAGAATATTGAGTCACAATCAATTGTATCTCAAAATATGGTAATGAGCCAAGAATCCCATTCCAATATTACTTCGGGTCACTGGGATTGCTCTTTAAGTTACGAGATTTAAACCTCAAATGTTCCATATTTTGTTCCGATAAATTCCATAAATTCAAACTTTAAGTCATGCATATTCTAATGGTGAAATCAAGTGCTTCGCTCCATGAATTCCATCAAATGTTCAACCCCATGTCTGTGCGACGACTTTGTTTCTATAGTGTCGTCAAGTTTGCCAAAACCTAGTAGGGATAACTTAAGGCTTTAGTGTGTACAATCTTTTGATTAGGTTCATGGGTGAAGAAATAAAGAAATTTAATTCACCTAAGTTCATGTGATGGCTTTAAGTCTCACCACATTTTAAAAATATATTTTGTGGGAGTCTCTCCAATTTAATTAGGGGAAAGTTCCGACCTCCACAAATTTTAAGTTTTTGCCTTTTAAGGATCGGACAAACTCAAGGTACCCTTTGTGCATAATATGAAGTCACAAAAGAATGTGGTTTCGTTGTTAATAAAATCTATAGAATTCCAAGAAGGTGTCTCATTTCAAGGCCATTAGGATTTACTGTCTTGTGAACATATGGTTCTACAGGATAAAGTGTGGCAATCCATCCTTGCAGATTGTTGTTGTTGACATTTCAACTATCTCCATTACACTTCAGCAGTGCTTTCTTCGCCAAATGTAAAATTCGACCCTAGTAAAGCCCAGTTTAGTGTTTGCTTTCAGTTTGTAGCTTGTGTGAGTTATCCATGTTTTAATTAATGCAAATTTCGTTGATGTACAAAAAAACGCTTTATAATTTTTGATCGTACATAATTAAATGTAGGAAAATTCTCAATGATAATCCTAAGTTTTGGCTTTTTCTCTTTGATAGCCAAATTTGATTTTAATTCTCAATAGTAACACCATATTTATGGTTATACTTGAGAATGTCACATAACTGGCTATTTTTCGGTTATAAATAATTACTAAAATGATTGTTTTCAAACTTATTAAGATTTTTTAAATTTGAATGACATAAGTTTCCTTTCAAAAAACTATTTTTCCTTTGTCTCTCATTAAAAACGTATTTATTTCCCTTTTTAGTAAGAGATGAACGAAGGTTTTTTAAGGAATTTCATGTCTATATTCACAAGAATCTTACTCAATTTGAAAATAACCTATTTAGCAATTGTTTATTCTGAAATATGGTTGCTGATGCTATATTATCAAGTATAACCATAAACATTAGGTTATCATTGAGAATTAAAATTAAATTTGCCTATCAAAGGAAAAAACCAAAAATTTAGAGTTAAAAGTGAGATTTTCCCTTAAATACATTGGTGGTTAGAATTGTGTCTTGAAGATTATAAAAAGGTAAATATAGCAACTAATTCGAGGTGAATGAAGTTTTTCAAACTTAATATAGAACTTCCTTTCCATAATCACGTGGGGATACCTCTTGACCTCTTTTCTCACTAGCTTTTTAAGCACACAATGTGTGTAATGGCGATTTTTTCATTCTGATATTTTGTAATGTCGAGTAGCTAGTTTTACATGCAGCGACAACTCATTATGGTAGTTTAAGTTGGCAATTTTTTTCAATAAAGGCTCTGTTTTGTTCAACTTATTAAAATTTAGTTTCAGAAAAAATAAGTTCAGATCAGTTGATCAGATAAGCAAAATAAGTTGAATGGAACGAAACCAACATGGTTAAAGAAAGCATGCACTTCTAATTATTATTTTCAACATAGTACTAAATAAAAATGTCCATAAGAATATTGCATAATCACCTCGATCTTTTGTCAATTTTATCTAATCCGGTTAGCAAATTAGTTCATAATTACAAATATATTTATCTGTGGAACTCAAATAAAAAAATAAATCTTTATTTTATATCTTTTGTTTTTTTTGATTCCCAAATTTGATTCCCAAATTTGATTCAAATTTATGTTCCCCATAATGACAAAGATTACCTTCATATTTTTGTGCTTTCCTTTTTAGTTGTGAGCAAGTTTCAATTCTAAGACTTATTTATCTATCATTGATAGTATAGGAAAAACTTCAAACGTAATAGATCTGACCTTATAACTTATTATCCTATACTCCCTTTGTATTTTTTGATCTTTCTCACTTAGAATCTTGATACTATTTACAATTAAAGAGAATCTTTTTAGATTTTTCTCGATATATAAGAAAAAATATAGTCATGTGGGGTCTTATTTGCTTCGCCTCAATGAGTACTTTATTAATATTTAATTATTATAATTTTTATTAATATCTAATGAAAGGTATTTAATGTAGAATAAATGCATTGGCAAACGTGTAAAGTCAAAGTAGGAAAGATAAAAAAATACAGAGGAGTATGTAATTAACTTAAACAGATTGAAATTATATAAACCCATTAAAATAATCATTTCTTTACATGATTATAATTTTGTGGAAGTATATTGTTGATTTTCTTATTTTGGTAATGTTTCTTTTGATGGAAGATTTTGATAATTTGTTATCTTTGTTTTTTTTTTTTGTAGAGTTTTTAGTCTTTCCTTTTTTAAAACCAACTTTTTTAAGTTATTCTAATTTTAATTGTTTAAAATGACAAATATTTTGATTGATTACCCTTTATTATTTTTAAAATTTAAACAAAATTAATGTAATTAAAAAAGTAAGGGTATTATAGTCCTTTAATTGGGGGACACCATGCCTCCCTCTACACTTATATAATAGAGATATGAAAAACAAGTATCATATTTGGTTGCTTAACAGATTCTCTACGATAAGGTTAACGTTTTCAGGTAAAAACCCAAATATTCTATAATACTTTTTCCGTCCTAAAAGATTTGAACACTTACTGAAACACGTAGTTTAATGTGATAAGTTATAGTGTGGTTATCAAATATTATTTTACTAAAAAGTAAATATGATAGAATCAACAAATATTTTTTCATGTAAAGAAAGAAGAAAGTTGGATGATTTTCTTATTGATAGATATACAGTGTGGGCCAATAGGTGATCGAAAACTAACATAATATTATTGGGACCATGTCAAATATATTGTAGTGGCCGATGGGATTAGGGGTGAAAGTTATTCGGATAAAATCCAA
The DNA here is from genome assembly GCF_026745355.1 of Beta vulgaris subsp. vulgaris. NCBI lineage: Eukaryota > Viridiplantae > Streptophyta > Magnoliopsida > Caryophyllales > Amaranthaceae > Beta > Beta vulgaris. The sequence goes on along the minus strand of NC_079204.1, from coordinate 18,235,405 downwards.
AATTCAATGCAATCCAATTCGAATTAGTAATTCGGATCGGATTCGAATTGTGTTCGGGTTGGATTCGGATTGAGACATTTTGAAAAATTGGATTTTCTGATCGGATATGATTGAGGGTAATTGGATCCAAAAATCCAATATAACCGAAAAGTAATATGCCTTTACTATGTATATGGATTAGGCTTAAGTGCTTAACTGATTTTTTTTTTTAAAAAAACTACTCCATAGCCCAATACACATAGCACTTCAACCCTTTGCCTAAAACACTTGCACTTAATTCCTCATTTCCTAAATCTACCAGGCTGCTGCTATGCTTAATTTATTTCATGAAAAACTAGTGTTTTTAAAAAATTGGATTTTCGGATCGGAACCAATATGGAGTACGAAAATTCGGATTGGATTGGACCGGTTTAAACCCTAATTGGATTGGATACAGATTGAAAAATTGAAATCCAAATTTTGTTTGGATCGGATTGGATCAGGCCCTAATCCAAACCGCATACCAAATTTTCACCCCTAGATGGGATAGTGGTCGGCCTCCGACAAACCAATGACAGGGAGGCAAAGATTGGTTGTGGGTAGGGGTGCTTATTGAGCGAGCCGAGCCGAGCCCGAACAGATCTAGGCTCGGCTTGAGCTCGTTTAACTTTTCATGGGCTCGGCTCGGCTCGTGAGCTTGCCGAGTTTTGGGGAGCCGAGCTCGGCTCAAGCCCGGCTCGTGAGCTCATTTAGGCTCAGCTCGTAAACTCTTTTAGGCTCGACTCGTGAGCTCGTTTAGGCTCGGCTAGGGGTGTTAACGAGCCAAACCAAAACCGAATCTAACTAAGCTCGAGCTCGAGTCCAAAAATTGTAACTCCGATCGAGTTCGAATATAACTTCAAGGTTAACCCTAAGCAAGTCTAAGGTCATAGTTCATTAGGCCCGAGCGTTTAGTAGTTCGAAGGCCCAATATCTAACACTTGTTATTGCATAGCCAAACAAGTAGTAGCAGGTCAATGGTAGAGAGTTAGGGAGTGAAAGATTTCTTTTATAAAGCCTCTAACTAAGACCTTCATCCTATTCCACCGATGTGGGGCTGAAGAAAGCCAAATTTCTTTCTCACTTGCTTCCATCTTGCAACATTGCTCCCCATTGTCCATGCGTGAATTCTCTTCATTAATTATTCTCACTTTTTCTTTCTCTCCCCTCTTTCTATTTCAAGTGTGAGAATGATCAAACAATAATCACACCTTAATGAAAATACCCTTTTTAATTGATTTTACCTTTTCTTTTTACCTTTCTTCTATTATATACCTTAGTCAATATCTTAAAAGAAATACTTAACATAATTTTTAATATATATAAATAATTTTTTAATATGTAAACAGTTTTTTAATATAAAATATTTTTTCTAGTATAAAATAATAATCGAACTGTTCACGAGCTTTACGAGCCGAGCTTTGCCTAGCTCGGCTCGGCTCGTTTAAGTCTCGAGCCGAACTTCAATGACCCGAGCCTTGACCGAGCTTCAACCGAGCCGATCCCGAGCTGCTCGCAAGCTTGTCAAGCTCATTATCACCCCTAGGTAGGGGTGTGCACAAACCGGTCCGCCAAATATCAAGATTTCGGTCCAAACCCGAAAATTTCGATCCGAACCGGAATTTCTATTATTTTCATAAAAAAAATTTATATGTTAAAATTTATATGTTAAAAGGTAGAAAGTTAGAAACTTAAAAACCTACTATTTATTCTTTTAGGATTAGTGTTACTAAAATTATTAATTTTTAATGTATATAATTTATAAATATATTTAAATATAAATAAAAAAGATATTTTTTTTGGGAAAAAAAATTCGGGTCCAAGAGGTCCAGGACCGGATCGGACCGGAAAAATTCCGGTCCGGTCCAAGAAAACTCCAGAATCCGGTTTACCGGTCTAGCTGGTTCCGGTCCGATCCTGAACCAGTGCACACCCCTAGTTGTGGGTGATGGTGCAACAATAGACCTTGGAAGGGGAAGAGAGAGAGTGTGTTGCGTGAGGATAGAGGCCAGGGAAGGAGGCAGAGGGTCGGTGTTGCAGTGACTAACATGAGGGTGACGGGGCTCCGATGAGTAGGCGACAATGAGTTAGAGAGTGGCGGTTTCAGGTGAGTGGTGGCAGGGCATGAGAGGAGGTTTCGAGGGCGGGGGAGCGGTGAGAGTGCAGCGATGAGGGTGGCAGTGATGGTAAGGATGATGACTTAGGAGGTTTACTTGTTGTAGCGGGTTAGGTGACCGGATATGACCATTTTCGTAAAGCATCCCCCAAAATTAGAATTGCTATGTAATAATCGAAAGTTGTGAAAGGGGGTTATAGTTGGGACCGTCCTTGTCAACTTTTCGTAAATTTTACCATTTTAGTACATATGGTTTAAGCAAAATGACCAAATGCCCTTTTCATGGTCCCAATTGGACTCCCTTGGTTTTATGTTAGAGCTCCACAATACTTTTAATTCGTGGGAAATCAATGATCTGGGACCATAGATTCTCCTAATCAATATTAGTTGTAGTATTATATCTGGTGGTGGTGTGATATCAGCTTTATTTTGTGGCTATTCCATTCTAAAATTCTCTATTTTATCACTACCTAATCTTACAACGTTCCACAACTAGCACAAAATAAATACAAATGAAAACATGAAACCTCGTATACATGGTATTAATACCGTAATAGGACCGCGCTTAATCCCAAAGTCTTCCATAATAATCACCTCTGAAAAATAAATAATGTCTTCCATAATCACAGAAAAAACTCACAAGATGGAGAACGTTAACAAGGAAAGCAATGAGATTCTTCCTTTTATGAAGCCACATTGGGACTCATTCAGGCAACTGCTTCAGTCTCAACCCACAGGTACCTTCTACTCTCGATTTTATTCATAATTCGCTTCGTTTACATTATAATAATAATTCATACTGCATTCCCTTCAAAAAATAAAATAAAATAAAATAAATTCATACTGCATCAAACTAATTACTTCATTTCCCTGTTCGGTTTGATTGTATTTGATACTAATATTATAAACTGAGAAGGAAAAATATATTACTTGTGTTCTAAAATCATACTTTCGATATGTATTGTTACTTACTTGGCTGACACTATTCACAATAATAGATAATCTTTTAAATTTTTCTCAATATATAAATGAAAAGTGTTACTCATCTAAAATCTTGTTTAATTGATCCCAATAAATATTTCATTAATATTTAATCGACACTAAGAATTGGGTATAATAAAAAAGTGTAGAGGGAGTATTAGTTTCATCTTAATCATTTTATCTAATTGTTTGAAATCAATTCGTTGAATACTTCATGTTAAGATTTTTATAATTTTTAATGGATATCAATTCATTTTAACAAATTAAATAAAATAACTAATTTGAGATCGATAAATATAAACTTCCTCAATTTTCTTAAAATTGTATTTGCTTTTGCAATATTTACATACTTCACTTTAAACTTTTTTTCGTTATGTACAAAATTAAATACCCATTGTTTTGGTCAAAATTTCATCTTTTAGAAAGTCCAAAATAGTTGTTAGGTTTCCATTAATAAACAACAAAAACATAAAATGTGTCACTAAACTCAATTTTTATTGGTCAAAAGCAATATAGATAGTAGAAGCATAACAATATATGATGTTCCTTTATTTTTGCATATTTTCGGAGTATGACAATTAAAATGGGATAGAGAGTAGAGTATTATGTCAAATGTTATTAGGTTTGTCTCAATGTAAATTTACAAAAAAATAATTTCAAATATATTTATTAAAAATATAAAAATAATATATTAATAATCAAATTTGTAAATTGATAAGCATGTAAGTCAAACAAAAATGTCATGATATATGAGCCTTTTGAAAATAATGTTTACATATCAGTTCAAGATATCTATAGGCGTGTATAATAATTTTTTTTAGAAATAGTGTAGTATAGGGTTTGATCCCGACACCTCAAGTACATATATTAAAGTCTTAACCATTAGATTAAATTGTATTTAGTGTTATTATCATAAAGTATTATATTAATAAATGAATTTTTTTCTTACCCAAAGCATATCCCGTGCTACTTAATAACTAGTTGGATTATTAATAGTTGTATTCAATCAATAATCAGGTGGTTGGCAAAAATGTTGGGAAGAAGAAATGACTCCATGGGATTTGGGATTTACTACTCCTATAATCCAACATCTTGTCCAAACTGATGCCTTTCCTAACGGTAATAGGGTTTTGGTACCCGGATGTGGCAGTGTGAGTTTTCCCTGCTAGATTTATTTATGTATACTTTTTCTTCAATTATCTTGCTTAATTATAACGTTGACAAGGTTAGAGCTCAACTCTGCTGCGTAAGCTCTAAAAGTGTGTTTTCTTCCCATATTGGAAATTTTGTGAAAAAGTATCTTATCTGTTTTGTTTTTTCTAAAACCATCTTATATAATATTTCTTGCAGTAAACAACTTATATGACACATTTTAGTAAAATGCATACCTTGTAACCGGAGTCCGGCCAAAAAAATACAATTCCAGAGAGTACCCTTCCCTTTTTTCCTCACACCTTATTAACAAAATGAAAGTGAGCAAAACTTTATTTGAAAATAAACTGGTGAAGCCAAAAGGTGTATGTGTAAAATGCCAAAAAAAAAAAAAAAGTAGGGAGTATATTCAGTGGTGGATCTTGACCAACTATGTTACAGGAGCCGAGTAGAAAAAATGAAAGTTTAAATTATAAAGATGATAGAACACTAATAGAAGCACATCAAAATTTAAATATACTACTATCAGTTGCTATAAAGAAGTTGCAGACAATGTAATTGTTTTCATTCCCAACACTTTAATTTTTAAGTAGTTTTGTTTATTTATATATTCGACCATTATCAAATCTTCCAGAAATTGAAAGCATATAAGAAATTGAAGCGATATTTTATTAGTATCATTAGTAACTAAATCAATTATCAAACTGATTTCTGGAGTCACGGCAAAAAAATAGAAGGTACAACTATTTTCTATGGTCGTTAAGAATGATTTGAGAGAAAAAAGTATTGATTATAGTTGGAAAGAAAAAACAAGAATATACTAACAATAAATGGAAAAGATTTTTCAAAATTAGGAAAATGATAAGCGAAGATATAGGGAAAAAAAGGAAAGAAAAAGGAGAAAAAAGGAGAAAAGAGCAAAGGGAAAAAAAGAAAAATACATAAAGAGGAAAGAGAAAATGCCTTGTAGTACCACTGTGCCAACTTCGGTTGGATAAGATAAATTGCAGCTCACATTTATTGTATAAAACTAAGAGGGGCTAGGCCCCTGCTCGCCCCTCTTATAATCCGCCATTGAGTATATTGCTGTAAAAAATATAGGATGACGTTTACCAAAACAAATTTGGAGATGGAATTTGGACTTTAAGAATGGATTCAAAATAAACAGATGAGCAGTTTTATTACAAAAAAATGATGATACGATGATGCTTATCTATTACTATTATATAAGCTACGGGGGAACTATGATGTTCCCCTATGAAAAAACGTATATACCCCTAATTTAAAACATAAAAGAAAAACTATACAAAATTTCCTATTCGATTCCTAATTTATAACTATGTATAATAAGGAAACTAACATAACAAAGATATTTTAAAAAAGGAAACTTGTAAAATGAGAAAACTAACATACAAAAGTTTAAGATTGCCATTAAAAGATTATTTACAATGAGAAAACTAACATAACAAAGATATTTTCATAAATTTGTAAAGCCAACAGTACAAACTTATAATTTACCTAAATATTCAATAACAATCGCAGAAAACATAAATTCAAAATTCATAAAATTACTGAGAAAATAAGTAACTTATTTTTCTATTTTATAATTGTCATAGTTACGATGTTGTTCAATCAAAACAACTTAACTTGATGAGAGAAAGTAAGCATAAACCAACTTCTCTTATCTCCGTTTTCAATCCTATGTTTTGTAAATATAAATTATTGTAAGTACAAAGTAAATGTTTATTTTCTTACATTAACATTAATATCTTTTATGATTCAAAATATCTCTATTATATTAGTCAAGGGAGGAGTTACGGTGTCATAAGACTTTTATACCCCTAATTTAAAACATAAAAACAACTATTTAAAATTTCTCATTCATTTTATGATTTATAATTATGCATAATAAGGAAACTTGTGAAAAGACAAAATTAACATAAAAAAGTTTAGGATTGCCATTAAAATATTACTTACAATGAGTAAATTAACATAATAAAGATATTTTCTAAAATTCGTAAAGCCAAAATATAAAATTTTTTTAACCTAAATATTCAATAACAATCGCGTAGAACATAATTAGAAATTTGTAAAATTATCGAGAAAAAAAGAGTATCTTATTTTTTGATTTCCTAATTGTCGCAGTCTGGATGTTGTTCAATCGAAAAAGTTTAACTTGATGAGACAAAGTAAGCAAAAATCAATTTCTCTGATCTCCATTTTCAATCCTATGTTTTGTAAAAATAAATTGTAAGTACAAATTAAATGTGTAATTTTTGAATTAATATTAATATCTTTTATGATTCAAAATATCTCTATTATATAACCTAATGGTAGAGCTATGATGTTCACCTCTGAAAAGACTTATATACCCCAAATTTAAAATATTAAAAAAACTATTCAAAATTTCTCATTCATTTCCTAATTTATAATTATGCATAATAAGAAAAATTGTAAAAAGAGAAAACTAACATAAAAAATTACAAAAATTATTAAAAGAGACGGTCTAATTTTAATATAAAAGTAGACCTAGTCACTAAATGGATTAAACTAGTCACCGAAAGAAAATAACCTAGTCACTATTGGGATAATTCTCTTTTTAATATTGGGCCTACCATTACCTAATTTTAATTTAAAAGTAGGCGGTCTCTTACAAGACAAACTCAAAAATATTTAAGATTGTCATTAAAAGATTACTTACAATGAGAAAACTAACATAACAAAGATATTTTCCAAAATTTGTAAAGCCAAAAATACAAACCTAAAATTCAGTTTCAATCGCAGAAAACATAAATAAAAAAATCATAAAATTACCGAGAAAAAAAGAGTAACTTATTTTTTGATTTCATAATTGTCATATTCAAGATGTTGTTCAATCGAAATAGTTAAACTTGATGAGAGAAAGTAAGCATAAATCAACTTCTCTTATCTCCGTTTTCAATGCTATGTTTTGTAAAGATAAATTGCAAGTACGAAGTAAATGTTTATTTTTTTATTAATATTTTATGATTCCAAATATTAGTATTAATACTAATATATTATTGCACGTATCTAATAAGGAGTTTTTAGTGTGTCGTTAAGACACCGAAAATCATTTTCTAAACAATATTTCTAAATCCTAACAAGCAATTACTAAGAAAATAGTAAGGGCAAGTCAAGGGTCGATCCACAGGGAAAATGAGATTAATTAAAGTCTATCAAGTCCAGACTACCTAATTGAATGGTATTTGGGGTTTGAAAAGGATCGGTAACAATTATGACTAGCTAAAAACTAGAACTAGCAAACAACAAGAGTTTAAATATCAAATAGGAAGACACTAGAGTTAAGCTTACTAGTATGAATAAGAACGGACAATGATTGTTGATGCGATTGTGAAGGAATTTTAGTTTCCCTCTAAAATACTCGAGTTCTCTCTCGAATAGTCCTCAAGAATAAGCACTTAATCAATCAACTAAATCCTCTCACGAATGGTCTTTAGTTAATTGATTAAGAGATTCAACAAATTCGGAAAACCCCTAATAAAGAATCCCCTTAATTTCTACCCAATATCTTGGCATAGAAATTAAGTTGATTCTTGGTGATGATAAAAGAGTTCAAAATTCGATTTAAGAATATTTGAATTCAAAATACCAAAGTATAAATTATCAATATCTATCCTAAGTTTCAAAACACCAAGATCAATGCATAACTTTCTTTAGAACATCACATATCTCATTAACAAAACATTTAAACCCATGATTGATACTTTCACCCTAACCCTAGATATGAAACTACTCACTAATCATGGATTCTAACAATTAAACATAAAATCTAGACTAATCTAAGGTTAAACATGATTAAAAGTAATTAAACTAATAGAAATCACAATTATAAGAATATGAGAATGAAGATCTAAAAGTAACTAAAAGCAAGAACAAACACGAAGAGAATGAAATAAAAACTGAAACTTCAAATTAAATTCAATGGAAAGTACATTCAATGTTAACTGAATTACAAAATATGATTAATGATCTCAAATCTCAATAAACTCTAGTGTTTTCTCTCTAGTATAAACCCTAATAATGTACTCTCTAAAAACTAGAATAAAGCATAATAAGTCCAAACTAAAAAAACAAAACTATCGTTTTTAATGAAGGCTCGATTTTTTTCTTTCCGAAAAGGAAGGGTGCGGGCGCACCAAGCAGAGGTGCAGGCGCACCAAAATCAGGTGCGGGCACACCTCACCCTTATGCCTCAAACTTGGACAGTTCAACTTAAAACGAGCATAACTTCTTCGTTTTATATCCAAATGAAGCTTATGACCAGTATTTGGAAAGATATTGAAAGAGCTTTCACTCCAACTGGAATTACCTTCATCGATTTGTGGTTTGAAATTATGTCCATTTGAAGTTCTCTGTTCAAGATTCATTGTGCAATGTGCTCCTTTGTGCGAGCGACATGGGAATGGTGCAAGCGCACATTTCTCAAGTGTGCTTTGTTTTATTGCTATTTTCCAACTTTACAAATCGTAGCCATCTTAGTAGTTTCCCTATATCAAGAACATGGCAAAACAAGGTGAAAGCAAATGTACTAGAATTCGGTCAAAAATGACTAAAAATCTAGCAAAATGTCACTATGATCAAGTGAATGAAATAGAAGGGGAAATGGAGAAGAAAGAGGGAAGAAAGGGGATAAAGAGGATCAAAATGATCTAAAAAGAGTCCATAAAGTACGTTTGAAATGCACTTATCAGTATTGCATGTACACGAGACTAGTTATTATATATGAAAAGGCATTTAATTTTAATAAAGTATATGTTGTCACATAGTATAATTATGTACTACAAAATTATGTATAGTAAGATTCGAACATTCCAAAAATAAGTTATAGAATAAGAATCAAGGTTGGCTTAATTGGTTGGAGGGATTCCTTCCAACCCTGTGACAAGGATTCAATTTTTACTCCTTACAAAGTGGGATCTCCAATTTTTCCCCACTTGTGGTATTAATCTTAGAGGTGATCATGGGCCGGCCGGGCCGCGGCCAAAAAAATTTGCCCGTTGGTCGGGTCGGGCCGGGCCGTGCCTAAATTGCGGGCTGAATTTTTGTGTCCAAAGCCCACTATTTCGGGCCTAAATTAGCGGGCTTTTGCGGGCCAAAAAATCGTTTTTGGCTTGCCCAAAGCCCGCCAAAAGCAAAAAAAATACGGTCGGATCGGGCTCGGCCCGGCCCGCGGGCCGAAAAATTCAGCCCCAAACCCGGCCCAAAAACGGGCCGGGCCAAAATGATCACCTCTAATTAATCTTACCTTTTTTTTAATATAAAAGAACAAATATATCTTAGCAACTAATAGATATATTGTTTACACACACACACACACACACACACGCACACACGCACACACGCACACACGCAGACACGCACACACGCACACACGCACACACACACACACACACACACTAGTTAAACATTAAAACCATTGTGCAATCTATATATTGAGGATCAATTGATATCAAAATGATAATTTAGTACTTTGAATTCAATTGCTCTCTCTATTTTGACTATTCTTGTCTTTCAAAAAGATTGTAAACATGAAAAATTAATACTCCTATACTAAGGTTCTGTTCTTTTGGACTGGATAATTAATGAAAATTCTGTTCGAAAAAATTTATTTCAGTCCAGGAATAGTAAATTAAGTTTAGTTAGTTTTCTCTCACAGTTTAATTCAATTCAGTTTAGTTCAGGCAAAATAAGTTCAGTTCAGTTCAATGCATACAAATAAAGTCCAATTCAATTTATTCAAACAAATAAAATAACAGAGTCTAAATATATATAAAACATTGTAATGATTTGAGAATTGGATAAAGGCACAAGAGAATTTCATTGAGCAAAGGCGAACAACTATGAGTAAGTGAAAGTAAATGGTGTTCAATAATACCTTTCTTTAACCTTTCATGTATCACTAGATAAAGGTTAGTCTTATTTTACCAATTTGTTCCATAGAATTTTTGGAGGATGAAATAATTAACATTATGGCATATGCAGGGATATGATGTGATAGCAATGGCCTCCTCTGATTGCTACGTTGTTGGATTGGATTTATCTGAAGTTGCCATCTCAAAAGCGAAAAAGGTAACCTATGATTTTTATTTTTTATTTTTTTTGACAACGAGAAATCGTACATTAATTTAAAGAGGAAGTACAGCCTAATGTTAATACAACCAATGCTAAAACAAACAACCGAACCTAAAGGAGTTTCAGGAGCTCGTACAATCCATAGAAAACAAAAACAACAAAATCTCATAAAGAGTCGCATGTGACGAAGGGCATCGCTGGGCAATGCTGGTGATGGGGGAGTCAAAACGGTGATGACTGATGGCAGTGGTAAGAAAAGGGAGTGTCGTTCACGATTCGGACAATGCACAACCGACGATGAGCATTGCATCGCGCCGCATGAGTAATCCCAACAAACCGCTATTGCTTGGGATTCTTGACTCATGATCTTGTGAAGAGTTATGTTCCCTTGTGACTCAGTACTCTCACTCGAGAGTATCTCAGGTTTCTCCAAATGAAAAGGAGAAACTCTTTTAAGTGAGCTTGCTGAAAACCACCAGATGAAACTGGTGTGCCGCCTTCAAATTTGAATTTTTTAAGGCAAGGATGATAAAGATCAATGTCAAGCTAGAAAGAGAGCTAAATAAAGTGCACTCTGATCTCGAATACTTCGCCGGTTTGTGACACCGGAAAACAGAAATCCCAGCCATGAAAAACGTGCATCGCCTCGACTTCGCGCACAATCCGTTTGATTTACCTGTACCCACATCACAGATTCCAAAAAAACCACAAAATCTACTATTATGAAACCCCATGCCTTGTCCAACCAAGTGACTCCTAAACTTGTAAGAAGTACCACACATAAAAGGAAACAGATAAATAAACTGAAAATACAGATAAACATACTTAAAATTAACCCACTTAGGGAAAACTAACAACCAAGGGGAGGGAGAGGGGAAGCCCAAAGACTAAAGGGGAAGGGAAAGAGAGGCCCGACTTAAACCAAGGGGGAAGGGGATAGGAAGCCCGACATGAAAATAGGGGAAGGGAATAGTTATGCCACCAGTAAAACAAAGGAAAATTAACGACTAAGAGGTGCAGGGAGGCCCGACGAGAACAGGGGAAAGGAAATAAGGAGGCCCGACGTAAAATAGGGGGAGGGATAGGGAGGCCCGACACTAAAATAGGAGACAAAGGGACGAGGAAACATTGCAGGTGGGACGGGCGAGACGGACTACTAACACCGGAAAAGAAGGACTACTAACCAGTGACTACTAGAGGGGGAACGACGTGAGATTAACAAAGTAAACAAGGACGACCACCAGAAGACGAAAATAGCAAACCGAAAAGGGAAAGGGAAAAGGGGGAGGGGCTCGACGGCCACCGTGCCAAGGCAGCCATCGAGCCTCTAGGGATTTTAGGTGTCGCTTAGTTTTTGGCTGGGGAGAGAAAGAATTCTGGTTTTGCGAGTAGAGTTTGTTTTGCCAAATATTTGTTGATAACCTATGATTTTAACTACTTTGATTATGTGATGCGGATATAATTTGAGCACCGAGCTTACTTTACTTATTTCATAAAAGCAAGTATCAAAATATTATATCTTAGCGATTTTTTTTTTTGAAAATACTTACGTATATCAAATTTTAATATTTGTCAATTAATGAGAAGACATTACTTAATTTTTTTTTTAGTCGCGAAAGGCAAGACGAATTATTAATCAACCGTGTGGTTGAGCAGATTTCGATTAGCTAAATTAAATGTATAATCGGGAAAATGATCAAAAGACCCAAATTGCTTGTATAATTAAACTTAAACTAGCAACACAATGGGCAAAAACATAGACAAAAAAATCCTACACACACTTCTCTAAGAGCAATGTTATCAGGATCATAATTTTACTTTGGTAGTGGCTGGTAGGATCGAATCGGCGGAATCGAATCGGCAGAATCGAATTATATAATCGTAAGATCCTACAAAATTGGATAATATATTAATAATTATATATGCTAAAATATGGTAAAGACTCGTGATAAAACTTACATACATTAATAATTGGTTTTTTTCATTCGCAAATGGTGATAATAGTTAAATACTCTAAGATTGAAGTAACATGCAATCAAAATTTAATTGGAGAAAGATAATATGTCAAATTACTTCATGATTTTATGGTACGTAGGATCGAAAAATCGTAGAATCTTAGGATCGTAGAATTGTATAAAAATCCTACCATGTCAATTATTGGTAGTTGGGTTAGTATAGGAAGATCTTACAAAATTAAGATTATACTTAGCATTGGGATTGGGATCGGGATCGAGATTGTAAGATGCGAATTGGGATTTTGATAGCGATGTCTAAAAATGAAAGGGGCAAATATCAAAATATAGCCCAAGGCAAAGGATTTGTAATGCTGCCACATTTGCTCCATCCCCTTTCCAAATGAATGACCTAAATTTAAATTTGCGTGGAAAGACTCAAACCCATAACATCTCATTTAGAATACAAAGACACTTACCAAATGATCTAAAAAAATTATCATATTAGTGGGAAAAAAAGTAGTTAAAGACAAGATAACATACACTCCACAATTATTGAATTCGTTATTTGATAAACAAATAGACTCACAGTTACATCCCAGTATCGCAAAACGACAATTTCATATCTTAAACACAAACCAAATAATTTTAATAAATAAATTTATAATGAATCTTTTTTTATTTGAAAGTATGATGACTCCTTTAATCTCTTTCCTGACAACTGGTCTTTTAATTAAATGACCATCAATTATATGTTTAGTTTTCATCATCATGTTTAATAAGATTTTTAACTATAATTGCTAGATCAGTAACAAAAAATGGATACAAACTAAGCTACTGGTGCTTATTAATTTAAAATCTACAAGTTTGTATGAAATTGACTTATCGTCATTTTTTTTGGTTGGAAGGATTTAATTTGGATTTAACTAAAAATATATAAACAAAGATTTAAGTTTAGTGATTGTCTCGTAATATTAAGATTCAACTTAATAAGGTGTATAATGGAGCACAGAGAGAGAGAGAGAGAGTATAATGGAGCGCAGAGAGAGAGAGAAGGCGATCAAAGTGCGAGAAAGAGAAAACCCAACCTTCAACTCCAACCCCAACCTATGGAACCAACAATCTTTGGCCTATAGAATCTGCTTCGTTGATGCCTTGCCTAGGAACATCTCATATATGGAGCTTGAGCACCATTTTAAGTTCTCTGGAGAAATTGAAAAAAAATCTTCATACCCCATAAAATGAGAACCCATCGGAATTTGCAATATGCTTTCGTTTAGTACCAAAACCTAACAGCTTTTCCAAACACAACCCGTTCTTGAAATGGTAGTATGATTGGATCATCACGTATCATAGTGCTGCCAGCAAAAAGAGACCGCACTTTTAACTCCCATCAGATCTCGACTAACAGGCAAACTTATCCCATACCTCCTCAACCTTCTCGAAGAAACACCCCCTTCATCCCTCGTCATAGAATTCCCCTCCCTCCTAGCCACGGGGACCACATATCGTATAAGTAGGTCTCATCACCATTGAAACCTCATACAACTCCCAAACCCTCCCAAAATGATCCCCCTAAAAACCCATTCCACCCTCAAAAAACAACCTCCCTCTCATTAGACAATCCCCCAGGATAATGACCCTACCCTAGATTGCTTTCAATTCGAACCATGTTCTGTTCAAAGAATGAGTGCTATAATGCTTGGTGAAGATACTGAGAAAACTAGGGACGAAATTCACGTGCATGATTTTGAAGGAGAGCAAATCATAGTTGTTGATGAGATCAAGAAAACAGAGGATGAGGATACTCTCCAAAGAAGTGTAGTTGCTCTTCCATCCCCAACTTTATCATCAAAACAGATTCTTGATAGCATGCTTGCCGAAGGTGTAAATTGCCTTACAATTTAACCAATGGGAGGACCTTTGCATATTATAACTTTCTTTTCAATGAATGGAAAATAGGTAATGCTGGAGAGTAAATGGTTGGAAAAATGGTTTGTGGAGATAAGATACATTACATCATCATGTGCTCTATGGAAATAAGCCTGTATCAAAATCTATGGAGTTCCCCTGGGTGGATGGAGCTACGAAAAATTCTATAGAATCGGACGCGTGTTTGGCAGGTTAGATCTGTTAATTACTCCAGTTATGATTTTTCTAGAGTTCTAATTACTACAAATTGTTTGTTCAATAATCTGTAAAATGATCATTGATATCGACGACAAAAATCCAAAAATCTGGATAACGGAGGAACAAAAAATCATCTTCCTTGCAAAAGGGATCGTGAGAGGTGAAATTGACACTACTTGCTTTGACTTCGAGTTAGATGATCTCGTCCGAAAATCACATCCGTCCAAATCCTTCTCTAATTTCCTTGGAACTCACAATAACAATTCCAAACATCACCTTGAGCCACCTGTATTAAATTCTCCCTCGATTGATTGAAAAAAACAAGCCAATCATGAACTCTATAACATTAATGATGATGCCTCTTCCCAAGCACTCATAACTCACTTCTCTCCCAATGGACAACCCTCTCAAATCCCCTCTTCCTAGCCGCCACTTCTCAGTGAAATAGCGCACATGCTCTTTTCCATCCTTTATCTCCTACTTTTGCCTCTAAAAGCCAATATCAGAAAGCGGGCCTTCCCTTATTGGCTCTCAAATCCCACTATCTCCTAAATGCCAACCCAAGTCTAGCCCCCTCAAATAAATATTCCCTCTACTATGATTTCTATCCCAACCTAGAATAGCTTTGGTCCACTTCTAAAGCCTAAGCAAAATTCCTCAATCTCTTCCATTTCTTCCGGGCCCATGCTCCCTCCTGGTTTTGAGAATGACATTCTCCTTCCAATCAAAGAATCCCATGCTTTAAGGCATCTCAAAATGTGAGAAAAGCGCAAATCTAATTCCAAAGCCTCCACCAACAAAAGTCCAAAAAAACCCCTTCCATCACACAATAAAACCCCCCCTCAACCTGTCACTCGAAAAACTGATCTTATAATAGTAGATGAAATTTTAGATATTTCTAAGACTCTTGGCTTCAAGTATGATGGACCTATCTCTCAGCTTCATGATCTCGTTTCATGTAACCTCATTCATCAATATGAGGATTGAGCTTCCTGTGCATAACCCACCTACACTCCCATCATCTCAAACCTTTCCCAATGATAACTATCTCATGGAATTATCGGGGCCTTGGTGCCAAAATAAAATGCAATCAATTGAATAAACTAAGTTTCTCCCACAATCCAAATTTCCTTTTCATTCAAGAGACCAAACTTGAGCAATTAAGCCAAAAAATTATCAAATCATTATGGGTTGATGATGATGTTGTGCGATGCCCCTCCGTCGGCAATTTAGGAGGGATTATCTCCCTCTGGAAGACCTCAACCTTCAAGGTCAAATCTTACCATATTTATAATAACTGGATAGCAACTTGTGGAGTATTTTTACCTTCAAACTTCAGTTGATCTCTCATAAACATCTATGACCCTTGTGATGCTCAAAAGAGGTCCATTGTCTGGAAGGATGTTACTGAATATTGGCATGGCACGAATCTCCCAACAATGATCATGGGTGACTTTAATGAAGGTTTATCATCTTTCGATAGCGGAAGTCGTCTGGGCTCTCAATTCGGCATTTGGTTAATTCCAAAACTCCATACAAGATACTCATTTGACGGAGATCCCACATCCAATGGGTTCTATACTTGGTTCAGAGGCAATTTGAAAAGCAAGTTGGATCATTGCCTTATAAACCCAGAATTTGTGTTCATATCGGATCATTGTCCACTCTTAGTGTCATCAATGGGGATCAACTGGGGTCCTAAACCATTCAGGTTTTTGAATTGCTGGATATCACACCCTAACTGCCTAAGAAATATTCAGAAAGCATGTAGTGTAGCCTCCCATCTCTTTCTCCTCGATAAACTAAAATTCTTGAGAGGAGAGTTAAAGGCGTGGAATGAAACTGAATTTCGCCTTATTAACCAAAACTTAGTGGTCTTGAGAACAAAATTCATGAGTTGGTTGTTATCTCCAACAACCGAACCTTAAGCGAAGCCAAATTGAGTGATCGAAAGGCAACCCAGTTAGATTTGTGGTCATTGCACAAGAGGAAAGCGTCTTATTGGGCCCAAAGCTCTAGGGCTAAATGGCTTAAAGAGGGAGACAAAAATACCAAATTCTTTCATACTCTAGCATCCATGAGAATGAGAAAAAATACAATCTCATCTATTACTGTTAATGGCACTAACGTTATGGATTAAGCAAGAATTCAAAAGGAAGCGGTTTGATATTTTAAGAGCATATTCCATGAAGAAATTAAGCCGCAACCTATTTTTGAGAACTTAGAGTTCAAACGTTTGTTGCCAACGGCAATGCTCACAGCTTATTGAACCTTTTAGTCATGAAGATATTGACCATGCCATTGCCTCTTGTGATAGCAACAAGGCCCCAGGGCCGGATGTATTCAATTTTCTCTTCATCAAGTTAGCATGGGATATGATCAAACATGATATGTATATGATAATTGATTCATTTTGGGCTTCCGCAACTCTTCCTAAAGCCTGTAATATTGCCTTCATCACCTTGATTGCAAAGATTTATCGAAATATGAAAAGCTTTCAAGACTTTACGCCCATTAGTATGGTGGGATGCATATACAAAATCATCAACCAAGTTGCTAGCAAGGCGTTTGCAATTGGTTATGGATTCACTTGTTGGTCCATACCAATCGGCTTTCCTTAAAGGAAGGCACACATTGGACGGTGCACTTGTGGCTGGTGAAATGATTGATTCATGCAAGAGGAATAATATTAAAGAAGTGATTCTAAAGCTTGACTTCCATAAAGCTTTTGACAGCATTTCATCGGATTCTTTAGATTGTACCTTTGACCAAATAAGGTTTCCTTCTTAACGGCGCAAATGGATCAAAGCTTTTGTTATGTCGGCATCGGCCTCTATTCTTGTGAATGGGTCACCAACTCCTCCTTTCAAGCTAAATAGGGGACTTCGACAAGGTGATCCACTATCACCTTTCCTTTTCAATCTTGTGGTAGAGTCATTAAAATTGTTGATTAAGAAGGGGATAGATAACCACCTCTTGGAGGGAATTTCTTTGAAGAAAAATGGGATTATGGTATCTCACCTACAATATGCCAATGACACGATCATTTTTCTCCCTCATCTCGAGTTCCTTCTCAACATAAAAAAGGCGCTTATACTATTCCACCTTGCCTCTAGGCTTAAGGTGACCTTCCATAAGATTGCTCTTATTGGTATTAATGTGGAAGATTCTTTGATTGAGTTAATGGCTAGAGCCTTACTTTGTTGAGTAGGATCACTTCTCATCACTTACTTAGGGCTTCCAATTGGGAGCAATATTTCCTGAATCTCCTCTTGGGATCCTATCATAAGCCGCATGCAAAAGAAACTTGCTACATGGAAGGGGAAAATGCTCTGTTTAGGGGGTAGGATTACCCTCATTCCTTCCTCTCAAGCCTTCCGTTGTACTACATGTCATTGTTCCCGATGCCTATTGGAGTGATGGAAAGCATCATCAAAATTCAACGAAATATCTTATGAAGTGGGTTTGATGGCAAGCGACGTTTTCCCTTGATTGCTTGTCATTGTTTAGACCTCTCAAAGACTTTGGGTGGATTAAGGATTGAAAATTTGTTACATCAAAATGTAGCTTTACTCTTCACATGGCTTTGGAGGTTTTTTCAAGAGCCTAATGCATTATGGTGACAGGTGGTTATTGACAAATATGGGCTTCATACGTCCATAATTTTCTCGGATTTTTCAATCCCTTCCCATTGACAAATAAGCACTGCTAGTTATGTTCTGATGCGCAATAGGTTGAGGTGTAGTTCACTCTCCCTATTATGTTCCATCAAATTTTCTAATGCTCAACCTTTTTGGCCAAAGTAATGAAACTAAATCAAACTATCAAAAAATATATATTAGGATTTGACTTTTCTTAGTAATGAAACATGGATAATTGGTTCAAGTTACTCTATTATACTACTACAACTATCACAAAAATGTGATGTTTTAATATTATTTTATAATATTATAAAAGCTAATCTCGCAGGTCAGTAAATAAAATGATCGAAACCTCCAAGCCTCCGAGGTAGTGCCCTAGGTCAACAACTAAATGAAAATATATAATAATACCCTGAGACATCAATTATTAGGCTCAAAAACTAGTTTAATTTACAATATTTAAGATTGTATTGAACCTCTAAGTTTCAATTACAGCTTTATTGTTGCCATTCATAACTCTTTCACGCCCAAAAAGAAGAAACGAAGTCTAACTAATAATTAACATATATAATAATGTTCATATCCTTGTTACAATTCAAATGTAAAGGAAATAGTTGGAGAATACAGAAATAGTAATGTTATCATTAGAAACAGTTTAATTTACATTGTTGATTCAGGATTTGAGTGAACGATTGATACTATTTTGCATAAATAGTAATGTTATCTTTAGAAAACATAGGTGTATCTTTAGTTTGAGTCACAACTGCTCTCTTACCTTTATCAGTTTTTTTGTTGTAATGAGCCGGATACCCCACTATCTTGCAGCACCTTTGCTTACTATGACCACTCATGTGACAATGATCACACTAATAGTTGTTCCATCTCTTAAAATCATTACCACTAGAAAACCTATCAGAGTAGGTGTTTTACCATGCTTGTTGTCTGCATAATTGTTGTTACTGTATTTAGGCTTCTTAGAATAATTTGAAAACCTTCTTTTATTAGCTGCAAATGCCATGGTTTCTTTTGTAGTGTGAGTTAAAGATAGTTGTTTGTATTGTTCCTCTTGCATAAACAAACGATATGCATGAGAAATTTGAGGTAGTGGAGACATCATCAAAATAATACCCCTTACAACTTCATAGCCTTCCTTTAACTTCATAAGAAACTCAATCAGGCGCATGTCTTGCTGAGATTTTAGTAGTTTCCTTGTGATGCTACTGACGGAATTCTTACACTCACAAATAGGAAGAGGTTCTACTGAATCTAGCCGGTCCCATAGCATCTTCCTCTTAGTATAATAAGCAGATATGCTATATTCACCTTGTTTTATATCAGTTAAAGATTGTTTTAGTGAAAACAATTGCATACCAGAAGATTGGCCAAATCTTTTTTCTAGATTTGTCCAAATCTCATGAGCAGTTGGAACATACATAACACTCCTAGCAATGTGCTGATCTAAAACTCTTAGCAGCAACCATGAAATGAGCATGCTATTACATCTTTTACATGCTTTCTAAACTGTTCATTAGAATATGGTTCAAGAGTACTACCATCAACAAAATCTAGTTTGTTCTTAGCAGATAAACTTATGAACATAGAGCATTTCCAGTCACCATAACAACTTTCTACAAATTGTAGTGAGATCAATTTCATACCAGGATTGTCTGAATGATGTATGTAATATGAAGATGAAGGATTTTGAGAAGGATCAACAACATGATGATTTCCAGAATTTGAATTTGAATTTTCAAGAGTCTCAAACATCTTCAATGTTGAGGTATGTGAAGATATGAGAGAAATCAAAGAGAATCACAGAAGAAACAAAGATAAATATGAGAGAAATAAAAGAGTATCACAGAGATTTGCAAGGAATTAACCTCAGAAAAATCAACAACAATTTTGATTGAACTAACAATCAGATTTCAGAATTAGAAAAATTAAATCAAACAATTAACATTCAAGTTTGATATTCATGAATTATGTCAAAAGAAATTGTAGCGGGAAGTTATGATTTAACAGAAGATGTAAAACGATTGAACCTAAGAAATTGATTGAATCTGAGAAATCAATAGATCGAAGAACTTTGATTCCAGAATCGCAAACTCGCGCTTTAATATCATGTTACAATTCAAATGTAAAGGAAGCTTGAAAGACAAGACACCATTATTTATCCATCACTGCTCACTTTCTTGGGCTCAGGAGCTAGAAGTAATTCATTTATTCTTGAGGGAGAAAGATACAATCTATTGTATGAAAACTAAGAATGAAAAACTAACCAGAACAATGTATTAAAATTCTATTTGATTTTTGATTATCCTTGTTCTATTAGCTAAATCTTTCATTTTTTGTTCTGTCATTGAAGAATTTGTCCGATTTAGGAATCGGGTTTGAATGGATGATTCAATAGCCATATGCCTATTGATTATCGAATCTTTTTCTTTTTTTCTTTCACTAAATTCTTCTCTCAATCCAAATACTAGAATTGGATTTACGGTTGACATTTTTTTAAAAACCTAGAAGGATTTCAATAATCCCATTTTTTCTTTCATTTTCTAAGTTTCGAAAAAATAGAATTTTTTTGGCGAGTTCTTTAAAAATAGGTTGAAAAAAAGAAGGGACTTTTCGGGGAGGACCAAAATGAGCTGGCAAACTATTCTGTTATGCTGTTGAGTTGAGCTAACCAACTTATAACTTCCTCAAAAATTAGTTATTGATCTTCAATAGTTGCAGAATTAATATCCTTAACACCTCCCTCAAACTAGGAAATGTGTTAACCATGCTAAGTTTGGAAAGTTAGTGATTGAACTGTGTAGAGGGTAGCACCTTTGTGAAGACATCTGTTGTCTGTGATGATGTAGGCAAATATGTGATTTATAGAAGCCCTTCTAGAATCTTATCTCGTGTGAATTGTACAAGATTCTTCGCCATGTGAATAGAGCTTTGGTTATCACATTGTAGAGTAACGTGCTTCAATTTAGACACACCAAGTTCTTATAACAATCGAACTAGCTAGGCCAGTTACTTCTGCAGCAGCAGCAGACATTGCTCTGTATTCTGCTTCAGAGGAGCTCTTAGAAACAATGCTTTATTTCTTGGATTTCCAGCTAACTGGGGACTTTCCTAGGAGTAATACATATCCTGAAATAGATCTCCTAGTATCTACACATACTCCCCAATCTAAGACAGAGTAGGCGTGTAGAGTAAGTTGATGAAGCATGGAGAAGTATACCTTGTCCTATAGTGGGTGCAACATATTTTAGCACATGAAACAAGGCTTGATAATGAGGTTCCTTAAGTGTCTGTAAGAATTGGCTTAAATGTTATACTGTATATGAAAAGTCAGGTCTTGTATGGGATAAGCAGTTCAACTTCCCCGCCAAGCACCTATAGTGACTAGGATTAGCATATAAGACCCCTTCTGTTGCTGACAGCTTTAGAATCAAAGGAAGAGGTATAGCTACACTTCTAGTTACTGATATTCCAGTAACAAGCAGTAATTCTTTAGTAAATTTCTTTTGTGTAAGGAAAATCCTAGATGGCAAGTATCCTACTTCGGATCCCTAAAAAATAACCGAGCTTCCCAAGATCCTTGTTATTAAACACATAATCAAAATGAGTTTTAATATCATGTATTTCTTGCAAATCATCACATTTGATGATTATATTATCTACATACACAACAAGAATAATAATGTTACAGGAAGTGTGTTTGAGAAACAAAGAATAATCATTGCTTCATTGAACAAAACCCTTGAGTAATAGCTCCCCCACAAGCTTGGCAAACCATTGCCTATCAGCTTGTTTTAATCCATAAAGGGATTTGATGATCTCGCAAATGTTGTTATGGGGATTAGGAAGCCCTTGAGGAACAGTCATACACACTTCCTCCTTTAAATCACCATGGACGAAGACATTGTTAACATCAAGCTGAAAACGATCCCAACCTTTACAAGCAGCCAAAGTAATAAGCAAACATCTGATTATAGTCATTTTAATGACAGGAGAGAAAGTGTCTTCATGTCAATCCCCAACTTTTGGTGGTATCCATTAGCCACAAGCCTAGCCTTAAATCTTTCTACAAACCATCAGTTTTAAGCTTGATCTTGTAGAACTCGTTTTAAACCAATAGGCTTTTTAGAAGGAGGTAAGCCAACAAGGAGTCAAGTATGATTTTTCTGTAAAAGCTAAAAGTTCATTATCCATGGCTTGAACTCATCTTGGGTCTGTAACAGCTTATTTATAAGTGACAGGTTCAATAAGAGAACCTGTAAGAGAAATAGAAGCTATATGAGCTGCAAGGAGTTTAGAGAAGGCAATAAGAATTAGAGTGAGAATAAGTAGAACTACAAATGTAGTCTGAAAGGTCAGAGGAGATAAAGAGTGTGAAGAAGAATCAATGAGGAGTTGGTGATGTGGGTGAAGAAGTAGGTTGGTTATTGTCAAACTGAAAGTCATCAGGACAGTCAGTTAAGAGAGAGGTGTATGATTAGTGGCTATGGGTAGGAAGAATGGAGTAGGTGGTTGAGATGGAGAAGAAAGGTAATGGTAGGGGAAGTGTTGTTCATGGAAAACAATACCCCTGGATATTGTGATCTATAAATTATCAACATTAAGCACTTTGTAAGCCATTTGTCCTGATGGATAACCAAGAAAAACATGAGGCAAGGCTTTAGGTTCAAACATAGTTCTCTATTGTTTAGGTGTAGATAAATAACATAGGAAGCCAAATGTCCTAAGATGTTCAAGAGATGTTGGAGAACAAAATAACTTTTCATAGGGACTCATATGGTTCAAGACATATAGTGGCATCCTATTAATGAGATGCACGTACAACACATAAAAAGCACTCACCCCAGAATTGAGCTGGCAACTTGGCCTGAAAGAACAGTGCTCTAGACACTTCCAAGAGGTGTCTATGTTTGCATTCCACCATTCCATTTTGTTAGGGTGTGTTGGTGATATTTCAATGGTTTCCTTGTGATGCTAAATGCATAATTCTTACACTCAGAAATAGGAAGAGGTTCTACTAAACCTAGCTGATCCCATAGCATCTTCATCTTAGTATAATACGCAAATATGCTATCTTTACCTTATTTTATATCGTTCAAAGATTGTTTTAGTGAAAATAATTATGTACCGGAAGATTGGCCAAATCTTTCTTCTAGATTTGTCCAAATTTCATGAGTAGTTGGAACATACAGAACAATCCTAGCAATGTGCTGATCTGAAACTCTTAGCAACCATGGATTGAGCATGCTATACATCTTTGCCATGCTTTGTAAACTGATTTAGTAGAATATGGTTCAAGAGTACTACCATCAGCAAAATCAAGTTTGTTCTTAGCAGACAAACTTATCAACATAGAGCGTTTCCATTCACCATAGCAACTTCCATCAAATTATAATGAGATCAATCTCATACCAGGATTGTCTAAAGGATGTATGTAATATGGAGATGAATGATTTTGAGAAGGATCAACAACATGATGATTTCCATAATTTGAATTAGAATTTTCAAGAGTCTCAGATATTTTCAATGTTGAGATATGTGAAGATATGAGAGAAATCAAACAGAATCACAAAAGAAACAAAGATGAATATGAGAGAAATCAAAGAGAATCACATAAGAATTGCGAGGAATTAACCTTAGAAAAAATCAACAACTTTGATTGAACTAACTATCAAATTTCAGAATTCGAATAATTGAATCAAACAATCAACATTCAAGTTTGATATTCATGAATTATGTCAAAAGAAATCGTAGCAGAAAGTTATAATTTAACAAAAGATGAAAAACGATTGAACGTGAGAAATGGATTGAATCTGAGAAATCGTTGATCGAAGAACTTTGATTCCAGAATTGTAAACTTGCGCTCTGATACCATGTTACAATTTAAATGTAAAAGAAGCTCGAAAGATAAGACATCATTGTTTATCCATCACTGCTCACTTTTTTGAGCTCAGGAGCCAAAACTAATTCATTTATTCTTGGCAGAGAAAGATACAATCTTATTGTATGAAAACTGAGAATGAAAAACTAACTAGAACAAGGTATTAAAATGCTATTTATACATCATAGTTTTCTAGAAGAAATGATCTGGCAAACTATTTTGTTATGTTGTTGAGCTGAGCTAACCAACTTATAACTAACTCAGAAGTTAGTTACTGATCTTCAATAGTTGGAGAATCAATATCCTTAATAGTAAAGCAGTTTAATTTCTAAGGTTGTTTAAAGTTTCAGTCTAACAAGCTCATTTTCCATTACGCATGAGTCATTATCAGCTCGCAGCTTCATCAACAAATGTCAACAGTATGACTTTTATACTCGATGACTTTTTCACTTGGAAGCCAGATGCACTATTCGATATCATTTTTGACTACACGTAAGCAGTTTCAAAATTAAGTTTTGATATATTTGATCCTCCTTTCCTTTTATTAATAATACTACTCCTTTCATTCTTTTTTAATAATTAAACTTTATCTTTTTACGCTTGCCAATGTAAATGGTTGAACATTATTATCTCTAAATTTGTATTTGTATTTTCACACTTGTCGAGGCACAATTTTGACCTTAAAAATTTACTTATGTATTTATCAAAATTGCTAATAAGATATTAAAAACCTCCACATTAAGACAAATCAAATAATATCTCATATAACTATGTTTATATATTTATCTTTAGGACTATTGTTGATATTTATGAACACAATTATATGTAATATCTGTTATGACCATAGTTATATGGTAAATTAGATACATATAACTATATAAAGGTAACATCAACAATCATATACAATCAAAACCGGGAAATCGGACCTATCCTCGATCCATAGAAACCACGATTTTGGGTTTTTCGCCGGCCCGTTCAGACTGGTGGATCGAATTTCTGTATTTTTTTAATAAAATAAGTTTAGAGGTTAAGAAAGTTTAAAGTTTAGAAAGCTAAGAATCTACACTTTATTACCTTTAGGATTATTGTTGTTAAGAGTATCAAATTTTAAGGTATCTAATTTACCTTTAGGATTATTGTTGTTAAGATTTTTAAAATACAGATTCTGGAGTGGACCGAAAAAGTTCTTGTCCCGACCACGCCAAAAATGAAAGTGTTCAAATTAAACAAATTTGGGACAAAAATAAAATGAACGTGTTCAGACTATTATGGGACGGAGAGAGTAATACATAATTACATATATTAATAATCATTTTTGTGCATTGGCAACTTGTAAGTCACAAAAGGAGCAAAAGGAGTGTAATCATTAATACATGATAACATTAAAAAGTAGAATGAAATAATTATATTTAATATAATGTTTAATAATATGTTCGCTAGTACCATTATTATCTACTTAAATTAGTATTCTTTTTTCAAGTTAATTATTAAGTTAAGAAAATTATCATTATAATAAATTAGTACTTTTAATAAGTTAAGATAATTATGTGTAAAGTACGGATTAATCACCACATATCTGCAAGTTTCTAAAAAATTCCGTAGATCCTCGATGTTCTGAAAATTTACCATACATCCATGAGTTTTGTGCAAAACTTAATTCATCATGTACTTCTATATTAAAACTTAACAAAAATTATACCCTTATTTTTATGTTAAAATTTATACCATTATTAGAACTAGATTCTTAATTTGAAATATAGTCATTCACTATTTGTTGCATTTATCTACAAATAATGCAACACCTCTGACAAAATTTTACAACTTCTCAGTTTTAGCTTTGATCATGAGTTTTCTCCTTAACACAACTTCCTCACTCAATGAATATGTATATAAAAGAGTGACAACCTAAATATATCTTGCCTATGTACGTGGGAGAAATTTTGCAATCGAGTTCTCTTAAACAACACAAAATCCATTATTTCAGATTTTCCTATACACTAGCTAAAATTATCATATGTATCGCGACTATAATAAAGCCTTTGATTTGTTGTATTCAATGATGTCTTAGAGGTTCTTATCTTGCGAATCTTATTTCATGGTGCACAATTAATTTGAGACTCTTACATAGATGCATATTCATAAAGGTGAAGGTTCTTTTTAATATGCTCATGACTAGAAGAAGATAAACAAAAACAAGTGGGCTAAGAAATTCTAAAATCTATTTGCGGTTGTATATGTACAAAGATGCAACTCAGTAGCTTTCAAATGAAATCTAAGTTTTACAATGACATTTAATATTATAAAAACAACGATACAATGTTTATTAAAGTTTAATTATAGTGGTATACGATGAGTTAAATTTTTGCACAAACAAAAAAAAACTGACAAACCATTGCGTTAGTTAATAGCAAATGGACGTATTTGTGGAAAATTTAGTAATGTATGGTGAATTTTGAAACATCAAGCGTATATGGTAATTTTGAAGATATCAATGGTATAGAGTGAGTTTATAAAATTCAAGAATATTTGATGAAAAATTTGTTAACAATATGGTGAAAGGAGTAATATGCTATAATCTTGTGTGGTAAATAAGCTAATAAAATCAAGTGCGATATGCAGATTCTTTTGTGCGCTTGAGCCAAATATGAGGTCAGCTTGGGCTACTAAACCCAGATGGAGAGCTCCTAACTCTCATATTTCCGGTACATTTTTTTTGGCGGTAATATAATATATATATATATATATATATATATATTGAGAAAAAGGCTAATCAACTAATATTTAGACATCTCACAACTAAGTATGATGACCTATCACAAATTCTTGAAAAAGGCGATCTTACGTTCGTATTAACGTGAGACCAACTGATTTTATGCTAATAGTGGAATTAGTTAAGGGCTTGGATGGACCTATTAGTTATGCTAATAAAACCATCAAATTTCTCGATTTATAGTTTCTCTCTACTCTACCAACCCTCATTTCTCTCTCCAATCCTCTACCCTTCCCTTTTCTCTCTAATCTGCACCGCCATTTCCCTCTCCTCCACCTAACTTCCATTTATATGTAAAGCTTACATCTCTTTCTTTGTAATTCTTTTCTTTTTCGAATATTTATTTGAAACTTTCAACTAATATCCTTTTTCATGTCTTCTACAATCTTAATGATGAAAATTTGATGATGGTTAGTTTAGTTTCTCTCACTTAAACGACAGCATTGTTGCATCAAAGTCAAGTATATTCTCAATTCTCAAATCTCATTGTTTTCCTGTATCAATGAGTCTAAACTATAATGTATCTCTTATTATATGAGTTATGGTTTTTAGGTAGATAATCACAAATTTCATCGCTATATATGTTTTGGGTAAGAACTTATTGTTTTCTGGTAATTAGTTATCGTTTCCTGGTAAATAGTTATGATTGTATCGTTATGGATAGTAGTTATATATATTTGTAAGGTTAATTGTTATGGTCTTCAGTTATTATTAGTAATTGTTTACACATTATTAGTTATATTTTTCATGTCATTACTTATAGTTTTGGTACCGGGTTAATGGTTATATTTCTACGGTTAATAGTTATGGTTTTAGTTATTAGTAATAGTCTATACATTATAATTTATAGTTTTGATGTTATTAGTAAAAGTTTTCGAGATAAAATATGGTATTGGGTGGATACTAGATAATTATGATTTTCGGGTTAATAGCTATTGTTTTGGATAGTTAGTTATAGGTTTAGATAAAAAGTTATTATAGTTGGGCTATGATTATGGTGGTATGGTTGATGTTATGGTTTATTGGTTAATAGTTATGTGATTTAGTTTATTAGTTAACATATCTTGATTTCATTAAGTAGTTGCACAATTTTTGCAATTGGTTAACATTTTTTATAGTTTACTTATGAAAGTGGTCGTTACTGATTTCCACTCTTCAAATTAAACCACTGATTACTTTTAATGATTTATATAGTAATTCCCATGTAATTGAATCGCCATATTGTGCCAGAGAACGAAGGAGGAAAACAATGCATGTTTAACGACGTCTCAATGGATCAGAGAAGAAGTAGATAATGATTTATGCGTGATAATGAAATTATGGCAAATAAAATGCATTATAATCTGGTTTCTACAATATATAGAACTAATATACTTCAAGCTCTTAACCAATATAACTCAACAATTAACAAATATATTTCGGCACTTAACTAATTCATCCAGAAGCAAGTTAATGTTAGCATAACTGAATAGGTCCAAGCTTAACTAATTCTGCTACTGGTTTGATGCACTCGCATGATGTCAGCATGACATCAGCTAGTCTCACGTTGACACTAATGTCAGACCGTCTCTTCAAAACGGACTCATGACCTATAGGAGATGCTCATTTATTTTTAGCCATTACTTAAGTCATAGTTTAGGCTGGTTATGAAGCTTTTGTTCTTTTTCATTATTTTCAAGTCTGATTGTTTGAGCTTCTTATCCTTTCTCTATCTTCCTATCATCATAATCATTTTATAGGACATAAATACATCTATGCAATAGGTAGATTACTCGTATCTAATCTAATAGACCATCAAACAATAGTTATTCATGGTTTTTTTTAACGTAAAAAGGAGAGAATATTATTAATAAACCATACCTATGGTATGGACAAAAGATGTTACAAGATAATTCATGACTATCCTATAAAGAAAAGTAGTCATGAACTAACTATAGACGATTAGTAGAATAGCCGTCAGATTTAAGATTGTCACACACATTACAATACTATAAACAAGGGAACAAAACATCCAACAGACGACATTGAGGATAGAGAGAAGCATTAACTAAGATCAGCAGAGCCTGCATGAGAACTTGAGGAAGTTTTAAGATCCTCCAAGTAAACACTCTTAGCAAACTCAGGGAAAGAGAAATAAGTTTACTTCCCCAAAGACGATTGAGCACCTGATTTGGCCAATAAGTGAGCAACAACATTAGCTGAGCGTCCCGCATGTTTTATGGAGAAGCAGGCATTGTCTGAAAGAAAGAAACCAATGTCTTTAATCAGATTAGCTAGCACACTATGCAAATGATCCTCAATGTTAATGAGCATGGATTTGACCTCCAAAGCATCAGTCTCAATTATTAGGCATTCAATCTTATAAATTTTGGCAAGAGCAAGCCCCTCCTTAAGCGCCATCAGTTCAGCAGCCACAAGGGAGGAGGCGAAAAACTTGACAGAATACCCAAGAAACCAGGATCCATCTGGATGACGGGAAACACCACCTCCACCAGCATTCTCCAAGTTACGCTCAGCACCATCAAAGTTCAACTTTATGTACCCCGTCGGCGGGGGGCAGGGGGGGGGGACATAAAGTATGGGTAGCAGCAGCAACATTAATAGGCTTATCCTGAGAAATGAGGTTAGTGTTGTGTAAATCAAACCAAAAAACCATTAATGAAGGAATTAGCAGGGGTCATTTGTCCTTCAAAAACAGCCTTGTTTCGATATCTCCAAATATGCCAAATTGCAATTAAGAAAACCAGAAGCCAGGATGAGGGAAGAGAAAATTGGAAAAGCAACCGGTCATGCCAGGGGAGGTTCATGAATTTAGAGTGGTCAAAGTGAGAAGGAGTATGAGAAGAAGAAAGGATTGTAGTCCAAAGAAGGGCAGAAGAAGGACATTCCCTGAAAAGATGGTGATGGGATTCCGGAGCAGAAGAACAATGAGCACACATAGGATTTTAATTTGGAATTCTTGTATGCAAAATTTCACCCACAGGAAGAATCTGATGAACCAAATTCCAAACCAACATTTTGTACTTATGTGGAGCAGGAGTTTTCCATAACTTTTTTCATGGGAAAGAAGAAGGGGGATGGGGGGGAAGCATATTAAAATAAGCAGTCTTAACGGAGAAATTCCCATTTTTGGTGTATTTTCAATAAAAATGTCTTGTACATCCCAAAAGGAATGGCAAGAATTTGATTTTTTAAGTACATAGTTTGGGGAGCAAGAGATAAGGCGAGAGAGATCCCATCTATTATTGGCAATAATGGAGGCAACTCTCTAGTGTTCCATAGAAGAGGGAATAAGGACATGATCGTGAAGATAGAGAGGACCCTCGCCAACCCAATGATCATACCAAAGACTAGTATCTCTACCATTTCCAATCAGCTTCATGATGCCACGGGAAACAATGGACCGACCTTTTAGAATATCCTTCCATAAAGGAGAGGAACTAGGAGAAGTGTGACAGGATAGGAAATCAGATCTTTTAAGATATCTAGAAGATAAAATCTTAACCCAAAGTTTCATAGGAGAATACAACATACGCCAACCCAACTTAGCCATAAAACATAAGTTCCAAATTTTTAATTTCCTAATGTCAAGGCCACCAACAATAAGGGGATTAGTAACAATGTCCCAATAAGTACGAGGATTGTAACGAGATATGTCCACCTTATTCCACAAGAACTTCTTACAGTGCTGATCTAGCAAAGAAATAACAGAGGCTGGTAAAATGGTAGTCTAGATAGAATAAAAAGGAAAAGTATTCGGAATAAATTTTATGAGAGTGGTACGACTAGCCATGTTAAGAAGTTTAGCTTATCAACCTTTTATCTGGATTATAGTCTTATCAAGTAAGACCAAAAAATCACCCTTCCTCAAATGAGTAGGAGTAATAGGGATTCCCACATATTTACCAAAAGAAGAACAGAAGTTAAAGGGAGAGTTTCTAATGATACCCATTCGAACCGGGTGAGATATTCTACGAGGGAAGATGATATGAGATTTAGCTTGGTTAAGAAAGAGACTAGAGAGAGTACCAAATTGATGAAGAATATTCAACATACAATGAAGATTAGAACTTAAAGCTTGACTAAAAAGGAAAACCTCATCAGCATAAAAAAGATGAGAGATAGACAAATCTCTCGAAAGTGCTACAGGTTTCCATTCATTATTAGCAATAGAGGAGTCAATGATCTGAGACCAACGTTCAAGACACAGAACAAAAATATAAAGTGAAAGAGGATCACCTTGACGAATACCCCTAGTTGGCTGGAAAGAGTCAGCAATCTTCCTATTCCAAAGGCCGGAAATAGAGGATGAAGAGATGCAGGACATGATGAGTTTGATCAGAATTGGGGGGAAAGCAAAACCAACGAGAGTATCATGAATAAAACCCCATTCAAGGATATCAAAGGCTTTCATTAGGTTAATTTTGAGGGCCATGATATTTTTTGCACGTTTAGCCTTATGAAATATGTGAGCCAGCTCTTTTATGAGAATGACATTTTCCTCAATAGAGCGACCTGGCACAAAACTTCTTTGGAGGGGATTGATAAGGGAGGGCATGAAAGGCTTTAGACGTGCGCATAGCCACAATTTTTGTAATAAGCTTGTAAATTGTATTACAAAGTCTACAATCTTTAATATGAGTGGGGTGATGGACCTTGAGAACAAGGGAAAGATACGTTTTATTGATGTGGGGAGGGATGACACCTGAAGAGAAGACTTGAGAAATAAAGTCAGTGATTTTTGAGCCAAGATCAGCCCAGATTTGTTTATAAAAAATAGGTTGAATCCCATCTGGGCCTAGGCATTTAGAGGAAGGCATTTGAGCAAGACAAGAATAAAATTCGTCACTTGAACGAGAAGATCCTAGGCAAGCCATAGAAAGGGAAGAAGGGTAGATAGGGGAAGAAGGAGAAGTCAAAAAAGGGTGGAGAAAATGAGAAGTGGTGAAATTTTTTTTGAAGTAGCCAACAACCATAGATTTGAGAGTATTATTATCCGAGATTAGGGTATCATTATCATTAAAGACACATGCAATCTTACTTTTCGTTTTTTTATTTTAGCTAAAATGTGAAAATATTTAGTATTATAGTCCATACGCTTTCGCCAATCAAGCCTCGCTTTCTGAGCCCAGATGATCCTTTCTAGATTGAGAAGATGATTAAGCTTAGAAAGAAGATCTTTTCCAGATTCAAAAGAAAACTAGAATCTTTTTTTTGCCAAAAACATCTGAAAACCATTAATGCGAGCCAAAATTTTCTTTTTTTGATTGAGAATGCAACCAAAAACATTTTGGTTCCATTGAGGGATAGAAGATTGGAATTTATCACTTTCATGCAGGAAGTTAACAAGAGGATGATTCCAATTGTCAAGGAAGAAATCTCTGAATTCAGGATGAGACAACCAAGCTTCCTTACAACGAAAAGGAAACTGGCGTTGGCCCCTCAAATTATCAAAATCAGTACAAAAGAGGATAGGGCAGTTATCAGAGTGAGTTTTTAGGGAGATGGATTACCTTAGTATCAGGAGAATGGTCAAGCCATGCAGGGTTAACCAAAGCTCTATCCAATCTCTCTTGAATCAAAGCAAGGCCATCTCTAGCATTACTCCAGGTAAAAGGATTACCTTGATATCCAATATCAACCAAAGAAGCAACATCAGTGAAATTGTCAAGATCCTGGCATTGTGACTTTGTGAGTGTCGAAAAGGACGACCCCCAGATTTCTCCGATTGATTAGTGACCTCATTAAGATCACCTAAAACTATCCACGGAGTATCTTCAGGAGGCAGGTCCTGTTACATGGACTTCCAAAAACCTCTTCTGGCAGTACTTGAGCTAGGAGCATGAAGACCCATAATAAGCACTCAGGCTTATGAGGGCTAAAATAAAAAAGAGAGTGAAAACAGTTTGATCTTTCATTGTAGAGGATCAAGTCAAATTACTCTTCCAAAAAGGCAGATACCCCCACGTAGCCCAGAAGAAGGAATGGCTCGGGAATCATCAACACCTAGACGTCGACAAACAACCTTAGCTCGATTTTCATCAAATTTGGTTTCCAAAACAATGAAAATTGTTGGGTTTTGAATTCGGATGATGGTCAGTGCATGGGGAATAAAAGTATCCGAATTCCCCCCCCCCCCAATATTCCACAAAATAATTTTTATATTCAAATCAGGCATCAGAACATGTACCTCTTTACCTTCCCTATGAGACTTTGGAACAAAGTCTTCCCACTCATTCCAATGTTGACTCTGGTCCATTGACCAAATCTCCATCACGGAGAGCGGAGTGAGATACTTGAATATTTCCTTGGGTCTCTCCAAAAGCTGGCAATACCTGGTTTCCAGTTGCAGACCCACCACTCCTGCCTAGATTGTGAAACTGCTCAACCAATTTTTGGTAAGGACCATATCGTGACCTAGACTTACGAGATTGAGAGAGTTGTAAGGGGGGTTTGGTGGAGGAGGGGATGTTGGGTGCTCGGGTGATGAAGGCGGGAGAGGGGGAGAAGGAGTTAGAGGGGAGGGAGGTTAAAGGGATAAATGGTAAGAAGCAAGGGTCTTGAGAGTCTGATGCATGAGACTGATGGATTCCGGGGATGGAGGGATGTGAAGAGATGCCCATAACATCGGGGTGGGGTGAGTAGGTAACAGACTGAGGAGAGTGGGGGATTGGGAGGGATGGTTTCATGTATGCATAATCAGAGGTTGTGCAATGGGAAATTGGCCGAAATTGAGGATGGATGGAGAGAGAAAGAGATGGGTCTGAAGAGAGGGATTTTGATTGGGGGAGTACAAGGTGAGAGGAGAATGACTGGTCAGGGAGGGCACAAGTGAGGGTTGATGCCGATGAGTGGTGATGACGGCGAAGGCGTGGAGGAGGACGGTGATGGTGGTGGCGATCGTTCTCCATACGAGAACGTGGAGGACGAGTGGAAGGTATTTGGTTGGCAGAGGAAGTTTGGGAGAATTGTTTTCAAACATTAGGACAATGTGGTAAATTAGGGGGTTGGGGAAGGTGTTCCAGAAATAAGAGGAGAAGGAGAGGAAGGGTAAAAAAAAAGAGAATGCTGAGAGGAGTTAACTGGAGATGATGAATCCATTATTGCCAACTAGCAGGAAGTAACAAGGGGTGGAGAAGGTAGTATCGTGTTAAGTAAAGTAATATCAGAGGAGGAAATAGTGTTTAAGACAGAAAAATGATTAGTAATTTTGGGGGAAGGATTCTTGGAATTCGAACGGACATTTTTGAGAATAGAAGGAGAAGAGGGAAGACTTTTTGAGAAAGCCAATAGAGAATGTTTGGTGGGTTATTTTTTAGTGTCAATAGTGGAGTGGACTTTAGGAGTTGTACGACCTCGTGTAGATTCATTGGGCCTCCTACCTGATTTTTTATTATTAACAACAAGCCAAGACCCATAGGAATTTTCTGGAGGAGAGACAGGAGGTGGGCCCATACTAGTAACAGGAGCTTTTGAAACAGTCTCCACATGTGGAGCAGATGAGGGGGCCGACGAAGTCTGGGATTTAGAAGAAGACACTTCGGCTGCATTAGGGGGCTCATCGAACATGTGTCAGACAGGTGAGCAATTTTCCCGCATGAGAAACAGAGATAATGCAAATTTTCATATTGTGTCTGTTGCCATTCACTACCCACCCAAACTGAGGTGGTAAGCTTTTCACAGAGATTAATTTCAACACAAACTCGAGCATATTGACCTTTAGAAACTGAATTTGTCACATAATTAACACGAATAGGCTTACCCACAACTTTGGCAATGTTGAAAAGGGCTTCCTTATTAAAATATTCAACAGGAAGTTCAGGAAATCTATTCCAGACAATAAGCTTCGAGAACAGATTCATTGAAGGTCGAAAATTAGGTTTGCATGTGGTTAGCATTAGTTCATGGTCAAGGATGAACCAAGGCCCTCCAAACAGCGTTGTTTCTAAATCATCCAACTTAGAAAAACAAAAAAGGAACACAATCCTGCCAATATCAATTGTTTCAATATGCCCTTTAGGACGCCACATTGCTTTAATGCGTTGAATCATGAAAGAGGATCGAATATTGATGCCAAGACATTTACCCATAAGTGTAAGTTGCCATGGTTTGCGTAAAGACTCCAAATCTTCTTTTGAGAAATTAATAACATTAGGCGATTCTGAAGGAAGAGGGAAAGAGTCTTCCCATTTAAGAGAATTTAGCATAATTTTCTTTGCTTCTGAAAACCACTGATTGGAATTTGCAACAGCTTCGCAAAAAGAAGAGGAAATTAAAACATTAGAAGGAACAAATGAAGGAGCAAATTCCTCCATAAGAACCTCATGAGAAGGAGCAACATCAGGTGGCTCCATCATGAAATCAAAGTAAAAGAGACCTTATGAGATAGAGAAAGGTTTTTTCTAGAGAGAGAGGTAGGTAAAAGAGAGTTTCAATATTAGTATTGTAACTCTAATCCAATCATGTGTTGTCAGGTCGGATTGGGCAGTCAAGACAGGTCCATGTTAATCACCTCTAAATTGAGAAAATAGGAACTTGTCATTTGACGTAAAAAAAAATACTAGAGTAGACTATATGCTACTTAAATTACTTTTCTTTTCTTTAATTTGTTGAAGACAAATAAGTGATTACGTTGGCGGACTCCAAATAATTGCTTTAACTCATATTTTAACCATGATATGGAAGAAGGTTATACTAGGGATAACTCTTTTGTTTGTTAAATATCTAAAAAGTTAGTTATCTTTATCTTTTTTTGGATTTTGTTCCTCTTCTGTTTAAAAAATAATAACAATTAAGGTGCATAATTTCTCACTAAAAATACAATTTCATCTTTTCACCTAAGGATTGATGCCATATTCTTCGTTCTTGACAGTGCTAGAGTAGACTATATACTAAATTACTTATCTATCTTTATTTTTGGTTACAGATAAGCGATCACGTTGGTGGACCTCCATATAAAGTTTCTGTTTCAGAGTAATTTTATACTATTTACTTCTTTACAGTTTTGGAGGTTCTAGAATTAGCTTACGCAGTTTTTTTCGCGATTTTTAAGTACATTGTATGCAACTTTTACCAAACACTCGGGTGTATCGTAAATTTGATACACTCATTTTTTTTTTCATTGTTCATTTTAAATCCTCCAAATAAGTAAGATATATACAAAAGAAAGAGATGTTAATGAGTAAATGAGCAAAAAAAAAATTTAGTGTATCATGCATATGGTACACCCGGATATATATGAGCAATATGTTTTATATATAAAATTAATATTTTCATTATATATCTGTAAAAGTATGTATTGATATGGAAATACATAATTAGAATGATTTTAGTACCACGACATGATCATAGTGTTTTGAAGTTTTATATTAGTAAAAATTTTCAGTAAAATTTTCTTAACGTTTGACGATTTATATGTTTTGTGCAGCTATGAAGAAGTGCTTGCACCTTTTGGATTTAAAGCGGCTTCCGTAACAGAGAACCAACTGGCAGTTCAACCACGCAAGGTATATTTTAGAAGTAATCAGGCCGGGCCGGGCCTAACTTTGGCCAAAAAAGTGGTTCATCTCGGGCTATAGACTCGGCCGGCCAGGCCAAATGTCTGGCCAAAATTCCCGATAATTTGGGCCGGATCCACAGGGGATCTATTAAAGGTCCTGGATGGCTCAGATCCTATCAAAAAAATCAGCTTCCTATATACTCCCTCCATTTCATTTTAATTGTTACACTTAAATTTTTCACGCATGTCAATGCAAAACTTTGACGATATATATCTCTAGTTTTGTATTTGTAAAAAGTATAAAAAGTACATGTTTCGGGTAAAAACTTGTATTAGGTGGGATGGATCGAGATTAGGATTAATGAGGGCCGGATGCTCGGAGACTGCTGGGAGACCTGCACAGGACGAGAGTTAGACTACCCCCGGGGTGGATCCGGGATCGCCCCTCCAACGATCAAGTCAGTTGACGTGTACTAATTGGGATTTGTGAAGTGGATTGTCTAGAATTCCTTACCTCAATAAATGGGGATCTGCCCAGTATTTATAGGTGTTGAAATGTGTGAAGAATGTCTCTGCCATGCTGGCACAGAATTTAAGGCAGGTGGGTCCCACTGGAGGGCTTCCATGCCGGCAGCAGGCCTTAGAGCCTTGGAGCATGTAGTGGCCCACCAGGCAAGATTGGGCCCAAACAGTACATATTAATAAAATATATACTAAGACGAATCTAACAAGATCTCACATGACTATGGTTTTATTCACGTATAAATCACAAATGAAGGTTAAAGAGCACTTTGTGAATAATGTAAAATGTCAAAGTGTAACAATTAAAATGAAACAGAGGGAGTATTTATTAACGTAATAAAGACTACTGTTTAACTTTAGTATATGCGCTTTTATACGACAATATGCGAGTTGCTCTAGTGGCAACTATCTACCAACCTCTTGCATGCGCTAAATTTTTGCACGGATTTGATCCCCTAAAAACCATTTTCAGATTTTTTATTTTTTTTTCATTTTGTTTCTTCTCTACTTGATGACCTTTGTTTTTCTATATTACTTTATACTTCTTGTTCTTTTCTTTTTCTATTTTTTACATTTTTTCTTTTCTATTTGAAATCTTCATTTTATTATTTTTGAAGATTTTAACTCTAAACCTTCTTTTTGTAATATAACAAGTAATTCTCCCATTTTTCTTTTTGAATTGTACCTTGTTAGTTTACGCACTTTTTTTCTGTTTTTTAAAGAATCGTCCTACCAATTGTTTACTATTATATTTACCTTATCATTATATTTTCTTTGGCCCACAACATTAAGGGCCTGTTCTCTCCAGCTTATTTTCAGTTCAGTTCAGTTCAGTTCAGTTCAATTCAGTTCAGTTCAGTTCAATTCAGTTCAGTTCAGTTCAATTCAGTTCAGATCAGTTCAGTTCAGTTCAGACCAGTTCAGTTCAGTTCAGCTCTTGACAATACTTTTACACTCACATATCACTATTCATTTCATTTCAGTTCAGTTCAATTCAGTTCAGTTCAGTTCAGTTCAGATCAGTTCAGTTCAGTTCAATTCAGTTCAGTTCAATTCAGTTCAGTTCAGTTCAATTCAGTTCAGTTCAGTTCAGTTCAGCTGTTTTATGCCGAAGAGAACAGGCCCTAACTTCAATACAGTAAATTGGAGATAGTATGGAAATATCGATATGATGAAGGTATTTCTAATAAAGGACTCAAATAATATAAAGTTTTGTTTTGTTATGGTCAAAACTCAACTTATCATTTGTGTATTATGATCATTGTAGATTTCCTTGGTTTTGTTAGGAGCACCCAATTTCAAAATCCTAACGTCCTTGGCCGGATCAAGCGGGCTTTTAGTACCATTTTCGAGTCAAATTAAATTTTAGCCTGATTTCCATATTAAAGTTACTTGTGGCCCAATTTTTCCCAAAAATTGGGTCGGGCTGGGCCCGAACCACAAGTTGGAAAAATGTGCTCGAAACCCGTCCGTTTTTGTGCTCGACCAATATTGATCACCTCTAGTATATTTATATCGTTTATGTATAGTGATTATCCACATCCTTTTGTTTTTTTTCAATTGACATGTACATGTTCAAAGAAATCTCTTTATGCCTAAGCTATTGGGACATACATATTATGACTACAATTTTATTTAATACTATGTTTCAGGGTTATGAGAAGCTTGGCAGGTGGAAGAGGACTCCAAATCTATAAATTACATGGCTTTGTTATGCTTGTATATAAGTTACTATAATATAATTTCTCTTAGACTCTTCTAATAAGCTCTTTATGAGAATCAATATAAAAGAGACGTATTCCTTATGTGGAATATATAAGCACAATCACACCTGTATTTCCTTCCTTTGAAATAATTAAACGTTTGAATTTGTTTCCTAATTTCTTATGTGGAATATTATATATTTATATAAGCACAATCACACCTGTATTTCCTTCCTTTGAAATAATCAAACGTTTGGATTTGTTTTAATAGTTACAGTTTACATTTTATGGTTGATGTTAATGCCAGAGTAAAGTATCTATCATGTGTGTTTATACGTTTGAATTTGTTTCCTATTAAAAATAGTTACAAGAAGATTGATAAAAGTAACCTTATTAAACTCTTCTGCATCTAATTCATCATGCAAATCAACTCGAAATACATGATCAGTAAAAGAGGGATATTTAGAAGATTGGAATAAATTGAACTGCACCTCTTCTTCACTAATTTTAAAGGTTAACTTACCGTTTTTAAATTTTAACATCAATTATAGCACCAGCCGTAGCTAAAAACGGACTATCCAAAATTATAGGTACATTAACATCCTCATCCATATCAAGAACTAGCCTTCATATGCACGCGATGCATGCGTTACTTTCAAAATTTGTTATTCTATTAGATACTTCATTCGTACTTTATCTATGATTAAACTTAAATGTGAAAAATTCAACAGTTAGATGAATTTAGATATATTAATTCGCTAATGTAAGAAAATAAAAAGGTTGTGAGTGATTGTTAACATTAATTTTTTGTGAATGAATATTGAACTGAAAAAACAAAAATAATGAGTTGGTTTAACTGAATTAAAGAATATCAAAGGATGTGAATGTTTAGACTTTTCATGTGCACGTTATGTATGCCATCTTTTTTTTATGAGGTATAAATATTTTGTCCATTTAATTTTTGATTGAAGTATTTGATGCATATACCATTTTAAACTTGTTTTAAATGGCAAGTTGGAATGAGAATTTTTAAATGATTTATTTTTGTAATTTTTTGCATTCCATTAATTAGATCATTAAGGGTATTTTAGTCACTTCAAAAGAGGACACCACACCTCCTCCCTTGGCTTATATAATAGAGATAATGAAATCAACAGGAATAAATAGATTTATCCACCTTCATTAATACATTTTCGACTACTCCTAAAGGATATTTAATAGATTTGTCAGCAAGTTGTAATGAGACAGTAGTGCGTTTTATATCAGTTAGTCCTAACTTCATGCATATTGACAACGGCATAAGTGCCACACTCACACCTAAATCACAAAGAGCCTTAGAAAGCCTCCACAGTATGTAATTTCATCACTTATCAGCGTTTTAGTGTACTTTAAATGTTAAAGTGTAAACTTTGAAGTTAGACTTCATTTTTGTCATGGTTTTGTCATAAATATGCTACTGCGAGAAGGAAAATTATAGTTTTCTTGATACTTACTTTCTTATTGGTATTAAGGCTTTGACAATTTTTTTTTGGGTTGTTAGATGATTACGACGACAATGATATTTACATAGTTACATGAGTTATTTCATATTTTGACCTT
Source organism: Beta vulgaris subsp. vulgaris (assembly GCF_026745355.1). Lineage (NCBI taxonomy): Eukaryota > Viridiplantae > Streptophyta > Magnoliopsida > Caryophyllales > Amaranthaceae > Beta > Beta vulgaris. Next base: position 18,195,315 of record NC_079204.1, on the reverse strand, counting down.
AAAGGAAGTTTAGTATCAAATTTATTATCATTAAACGACTATATGTTCTTGTCAACTTTCACCATTATTTTTTCTCAAAAAAAAACTTTGATGATTACATGACATTGCAGATTAATAGGAAAAACTAACAATTTGCACATCCCATATGATATCTATATAGCAAACTAATAATTTACAAAAGAATAGAAATTACTTAACAATGCAACTTAATGATAAGAAACAACCATGATATCAATTCCATACAAGTATACAACTGATATCAAATTAGAAGTAAACGCCATTACTATGAATTTGATATAAAATCCTATAGTTAAATTAAAAGATAAGAATGAAAGTAACCGCCATTACTATGAATTTGATGCACAATCCTATAGTTGATTTAAAAGAAGAGGATGGACTTTAATCGCCATTACTCTGATGATTATTATGAATTTGATATAAAATCCTATACTTAATTATTAGTGAAAGTATTGGGTCAGACCGTCTGACCCAATACTTTCCGTCGGACGACTCCCTCTTTGGGCTTTCTTCTTCTTAAAACAGTAGATTCTAGAAGAATTACCGGTAAGTATCAGATTGAGCAATTTTGCCTATAAAAGGAACAAAAGAAGATTCAAAATGAAACTGAATTTCCATATAAAAATCCCTCATTGTTCTCAAAACAGAAAGAAGTCGAGGAAGATGACGACGCCATTTAGACCAAGTAGATAAATGATGATGTTGAACAAGTATTCTAGAAACTTCCAATTTACGACGACAAAGCGCATCTTGTAGTGGATTCCACCCAGAAGAATTCTGTAACGACACGTCATTTGCTAATCTTCACAGTAGATCCGAGAGTTTGGAGGAGAGAGAGTGGGAGTGAGACATAGCAGTTGGTGTGAGGTAGGAGTAGAGAAGAAGACAGTAATAATTTGGTGAGAGATTACTTGCCTTTCAGTTGGTGTGTAAATTCTTTCATTTTGTGTTGTTTTTCTTTCATTTGGTCTTCTGAATTCTTTCAGTTGGTGTGTAAATTCTTTCAGCTTGTGTTATTTTTCTTTCATTTGGTCTTCTGTTGACTTTCAGTTGGTGTGTTAAATCTTTCAGCTTGTGTTGTTTTTCTTTCATTTGGTCTTCTGTGTTCTTTCAGTTGGTGTGTAAATTTTTTCAGCTTGTGTTGTTTTTCTTTCATTTGGTCTTCTGAACAAAAATTGAAACCAACTGAAAAAAATTGAAACCAATTGAAAAAAATTTGAAACCAACTGAAAAAAATTGAAACCAACTGAAAGTCGCCCGACCAAATATTATGGTCGGACGAGTCTGACACAATACATTCGCTAATTATTATGGTCCTATTTCAAGTATACTTAATTTCTTTCTTCTACATAATAGTGGAGCGTAAAAGAGGAAAGCCAAGAACATGGAAAGATTGGATCATATTATCAATCAAATTAAATATACTTTTTTCTCTTTGACTATCAGTTGGTAATGGATGATTGAATTTCCTTTTCATGTTCATAATCGAAGAAGATTAGCCTGTCTATCTCATCAATCAATTTGCAATGTTGCTGATAACGTATTATGAGAATAAAAAGCGAGGGGAATAAAGGAAAAGAAAATATAGAGAAAAAGCAACTGTCAATTACCTTTTATACTCTTATGCAACAAGTAACAAATATCAAGATAATTTACCAGCATAAGCAATTATTATTTCAAACGATTTGAACAATCAGCAACCTTATCAATTTCAGCTTCTTTTCGGCTATTTGTGCCAAACATAACCATAGTCCATAGCCCATAGTTCGTGAATAGAGTAAGTAGTCGGTTCATAATTTTGCCTCTCCGCCAAAGCCCTAGTGCTAATTCCCCGCCCCTCAGTATATCGACTCCGATCTTCCGAACATCAACAGTAATGTCGTTCTCCGTACTACGATCTCGGATTTCTCAGCGACTCTCGAAATACACCGCCATTAACAACTGCCACAACATCAACAATCTTAACACTATAATCTCCCAAAGACTCTTCTGTACTAAACCTCCTATAGAACCTCCATTATCGTCTCCACCGAAGAAGAACACCTTCTTAACTGCGCTCAAATTCGGTCTTACTGCTACTCTTGTCGGTGTTGCAGCAACTGCTGGCTATGCTACTTACGGTATGTCTTCTCGTTGATTTTAATATTTTTTTTGTCAATTATTGTCTTAGTGTACTTTTTTGCTTTGGATTATCTGTCAATTGTAGTTTGTTTTGGTGTTTTTTTGTTTGCACCAAAGTTGAAAATCTCCACTATTGCTTGTATTAAATTAGCGTTGCAATATATTATTATAATATAGCTGTGCAATTGTAAACCCTCTCTGATGTTGAACTCAACGGGAATGTATATAATGGTGGTTTGTTTTCTGGCTTAATTTCAACATAAAGATACTAAATCAGACAATGGAGATAAGGATTTAGAGGATTATTGCTCTGAATGCTAGATGCATTGTCGTGTTTATTGGGTAGTCCAATTACACACTTTTTTTCAAAAATTATGTACCGCTTTTGTTTTCCTCGTGTTGGAAACATGTTGATCATTCTATAGAGTCGGCGTGAAATATGTATTAAATCAACAAAGCAACATTAATATTGAATATTAAGATGAAAATCTGCGCTTTCATTTTGGTACTTGTATGCAGGTAGGAAATATGGCTATGAATTTATGATAGTCAATCGTCTTCTATAATATACAGAATTAAAAGTAATCTTTGTTTGCAGCATACACGTCAGAAGAAGTAGATGAAAAGACAAAATCAATCCGAGCTTCTGCAAATTATCCCATTGAAGAGTTAGAAGATGAATCTACTATTAATGTGAGTACAAAAGTACATTTTTAGTTAGTTCTCACTTTTGATGGCCATGCCGCAGTGTTACCTAATTCGCTATCTAAATCGCCTTTTGAATTCGACAAATCACCCAAAATGAGCCAAAAATGAACCAAAACCGACCACAATTCGCTTTTCTCAATTCGCAATTCGTGGGGGAATTAGGTAACATTGGGCCATGGTAATAATCATGTCCAAAATGTGAAATGTGTGCTTGTATATAATGGAAGCTAGGCTGTCTGAGATATAAACAGTTTTGATTGTGGCAATGATGCTGAACTAAGCAGAGAAGTTTGGATTCCCGGACATGGGTCCGTGTGATCTAATCTTTATTATGTTGGGGTTAAGATCATTCCTCCATACCTCATCATAAATGTTCAGTTAACAATACTTATCTCATGATAATTAGTGATGTGAAAACGTTTGGCCATTTCTGATGAAAAACATTTTGAATATGTTTTCCCATGTAGAAACTTCAAGTTTCGTTGCGCTCTGCTGCTTTATACTTATCTCATGATAATTAGTGATGTGAAAACGTTTGGCCATTTCTGATGAAAAACATTTTGAATATGTTTTCCCATGTAGAAACTTCAAGCTTCATTGCGCTCTGCTGCTTTAAGTGGTATGTTTCTTTCTCCTCACTTTTGTCATTTTCAGATTGGATTATCTTCTAAAAGCAAAAAGTTGAATTTGTGATTTTGATGTTTCTCATTTCTAAATTGGTGTGGTATTTCATATTTGAATAAAGTTAGGCTAAAATTGCTTTCTTTATGTGCAAGTTAATTAAACTAAGTTAGCTAACTAATATGTTACTAGGATCCTTCACCTACCTTGTCAACCCTGTCTATTGACTATGCTATGCTTACGAGTTATGCCATACATAGGAATGCAATATATGTTGAAGGAGGAATATATATCCTTGCTTTGCATCATACCTTTGCAAGCTAATGCCAGTTTATGTGGTTAATGGGAAACTGTTCCTTTTTGATGGAACAGTAACAAATATTTGTTTTGATGGAACAATACCAAACTGTTGATATTGGTCTCTTGGTCCTATGGTGACTATTTCTTGTGTGTTATGCAGTAAGTATTGTGAATGACTGTATTATTGTTTCTACTTATTGATTATTTCAACAGTTTTTAGGAAGAGGAGTATATTGTGCTCTAGTAGTAGTAGGTGAAGTGGTGAACTATAAAAGGTGGTTTTATTGATATAGGATATACATGACACTTGGTATGACATCACAAATGGCATAATTGATCATGTTTTAGCATGGTCCGGCACATTTGCCATGCTTTGATCCAGATTTTGGAAAGATCATGCACAATATACATGACGGGCGCTAGAAAATGAGCTTTTACTAAAAATGTTTTTTTTAAGTGTATTATTGCTCTGTTCATCCCATTTACTTTGCGTAGTAGGCTTGGCACAATGGTTTTGCGAAATTAAGGTGGTTGTCCACTTAACTTTTCGAGAGTAAATGTAAAAGAATGGGCTAATCGTCTAACTTTGCATTTCTTTTCATTTACTCGTAAATTAGATGCTACCAATTTAATGTTCTTAAATAACACTTGGTCTCGTAAGGTTTAGGACATTGACTTTTAATAAGAAAACATATATTTTGCCTGGTCCTTGTGTTCATACGTCCAAATGATAGGCGAAGTATAACTATGCGCAACGTTACTTAAACTTTGTTAACCTGATATAGGCTATTTATAACACCTCTAATAGAGCATATGTTTTTTTGGAAAACTTATTAAGAAAAATCCTGATTTTGGGGCATCTTCCAAGATTAATCCTAAAATTTGATTATTATTAAATAATCCTAAGTTTGTGAGTAGTTTTCCTATATTGGTCCCTAGTGAAAAACGAGCGGTTGGTAACTTATGAAAATATAGGTTAACTTGCAACGTGGCGCATTGTTATTGGTCTTCTTTTTTTCTCCACCCTCCTTCATAATTCTTTTCTTTTTCTGTCACCTTCTCCTTCCCCTTCACTACCCCACAACCACCATCGTCGCCTGAACCACCCTTAACACCATCCTTACGGTTTTTCTCTCTCTTCCTCCTCCTTCACAGTCCACGGCCCACCAGCTATATCTTTATATTTTTCGCGGTGGTGGTGGATTTTGGGGTGGAGGGGGTTTCAAGAGTAGTGAGTGGGTTATCGAGGGTGGTGGCTAAGGTTTTTGGAGGATGAGGAGAAAGAGAGAAGGTGGACTGCTTGGTGGCTGAAAAATGAGAGGAAGGGAAGGAGGCTAGTGGTGGTTTTGGTTTGATGGAGGTGGTGAGTAAGGGTGGTGGTTGGGTGTTGTGGTTTTGGTGGTTGTGACTAAGAAAACGAGAGGGAGTGAGGGAGGGTAGTAGGGTTGAAGATAGTTAAGGTGGTTGTGCAAGGGCGGTGGATATGGTGGATGGTGGTGAAGGTCGTTGTAGGGTGACATGAGGCTTAAAGGGAAACTAATTTTTTTTCCAGCCCGTCTTGCGTATGACTACCCAAAGTCATAAATATAGGTTTGGCCGGGGGCGTGCACGCATATCAATGCGTCATGTCATTTTCAAAAGGTCATACCTCACTCGTTTTTCATTCGGAATCGAGCTTTTGACAAGGCATTGGAAAGCCATCGAGCCAAGTTTTCATGTCCAACTCGAATCTTCCTAACACTGTGAGATATAGCATTTTCAAGTTGACCCTTGTATACAAACCGTTATGAACAAATGAAGTTAATTCCTATGATGTAACTAGACCTTTCGTAAGAAAAGATTCCATTTAGATAGTCCTTTGTGGCTGCGGTGGCGGCTAAATCAACGCATTATAGATCCAAGAGAAGCTCCCATTGAAGTTCACTGTTAGTCTTTAGGCACTTATCGCGAGATTTATGTGCACCATCTAATAATAAGAAGTGTAAAAAAAGAAAATATTTTACATACATTCGAACTATTGTTGGTCATATTTCTTTATCGAGAAATTGAAGAAGCTATACAAGGATTTGTAACTTTTCATAGGGTACTTAGTCATATTGTACCTAAGCTATGTAACTCTCTGATAGTATCAGCGGAATTCGAGTCTAGGGTCATGCCGAAGCTTCCACCTAAAACGGAACATTCCCCAACCAATGCTTTACTACATCCCACGACAAACCGCTTAACCCTGTTCATCTTCGGCGCGAGAGCGCTGTATCCAGGGGTGGTTGCTTTTAGGCAAACCTCCTTGCAGTCTGTGCATCCCTTCACTTGAACAAATAGAGTTATTTGTATGAATGTGGTTACTTTTAACAATAAAAGGGTGTTATTCTTATAAACAAATATGGTTACTTTTATAGCAAAAGGGAATACATTGTTTACTCTTATGAACAAATGGGGTTTCTCGTATGAAGAAATGGAATTACTTATATGAACAATTGGGTTATTCTTATGATTAGATAGGGTTGTCGTATGATTAAATGAGGTTACTCTTCTTAACAATGAGGTTACTTTTGTGAACAATTGGGATTACTCATATGATTGAATAGGGTTGTCGTATGATTAAGTGAAGTTACTCGTATGAAGAAATGATGTTACTTTTGTGAATAATTGGGGTTACTCGTATGACTAAATAGGGTTGTCGTATGATTAAGTGAGATTCCTCTAATTGACGAATGAGGTTACTACTTACTCGTATGAATAAATGAGGCTACTTTAGTGAACGGTAAGTGGTTACTCGTATGATTAAATAGCGTCATCATATGATTAAATGAGGTTACTCTTATGAGCAAATGCGGTTACTCGTATGAATAAATGAGGTTATTCGTAATTATAAATGGGGGTTACTTGAACAATTAGGATTACTTGTAGGATTGAATAGAGTCGTCATACTAAGACTAAATGAGTTTACTCTTGTGAATGAATGAGGCTACTCATATGAATAAATGAGTTATTTTTGTGAACAGTTAGAGTTACTCGTATGATTAAATAACGTCATTGTATGATTAAATGATTTTATTCTTATGAAACGAATGAGATTATTTGTAAGAATAAATAGGGGTTACTTTTGTGAACAATTATTACTTATATGACTAAATAAGATCGTCGTATGATTAAATGATGTTACTCTTATAAACGAATGAGGTTAGTCTTTATTAGTAAACAAGGGTTACTTTTGTGAACTAAGTGAGGTTACTCATATAATTAAATAGGTTACTTTTATGAAAGAATGATGTTACTCGTATTAACAAATGGGGGTTACTTTTGTGAACATTTGAGGTTTCTCTTGTGAACGAATAAGGTTACTTGTGCTGATAAACAGGGGTTACTTTTGTGAACAATTGGTTATTCGTTTGTTTAAATAAGGTCGTTGTATGATTAAATGAGGGAACTCATGTGAACGAATGAAATTACTCGCATGAACAAATGTGGTGACTTTTGAGAACAATTGTGGTAGTATGATTAAACGAGATTACTAGTATGAATACATGAAGTTGCGTTTATGACTAAATGGGATTATTCATAAGATTAAATTAGGTTACTGATATGATTAAAATAGGTTACTCATATGATGAAAAAAGATTACTTTTAAAATTAAATGAGGTTACGCCAAAAAATAAATGGGGTTACTCATAAAATTTTAAGGTTACGCATAACAATAAAAAGGATTACTCATATAAACAAAGTGGGGTTGCTTTTGTAAACAAAGTTAGAAACTAATCAATTCACTCTTATAAATGTATGTGGTTATTAGTATGAATACATGCATTACTATTGTGAACAATTGAGGTTAATTGGGTCTTATACTCTACTAAAAATCTTTCAAATACATACGTATTTTCTATTGTCTTAATAGGGGTTATGGATTTTAATCACATTATTGAAAATCTTTTGGTAAAACAAAGAAAAGGAAACAAGAGGCAAAGCCTAGCATGAGCTCTTTCAAACGTTTCAACTGGAAATGAAGGGGTTACTGGTTTTTTTTATCACATTATTGAAAAAAAGGGTTATGGATTTCTTCTGATTAGTTGTCACTTGTTAAAGCTTAATATGCCATTATCTTATATCACTAAGTGAGGTTTCCAAGCTAATAAAAGGGTAAGCCAAAGTCAAAACCCCAAACCATTAAATGCTCTCTCTAACTCGCACCTTCCTCTGACCCCAAAGCAATCTTCAATAGCAATCAAAATCACTTTTCCTTGAACAAGGTTACTCAAATTCTTCATCCTAACAATCCCCAAAATAGCATGCCATTCAAAATCTTCATTTCATAAACTCAATTTAACTATGAAAATCAAATTATCTGTTGAAAAAAAAACAAGTGAAATAATATTTAAACCCTTTATCATCCTTAGAAAGCTCTTCTTCGTCAGAAGCATGGAGTTCTGATCCGAACTTCGGAGACTGCCATTTTACTGAAATGATCAACAAATTGCTCATAATTTTGGTAGTAATTTGCAAGATATGTTCAATATAAGTGAAGTTACTCAAATGGCATCAATAATGAACGTAATATGGGGAAAAAGATCAGAATTATTAGTTCAGACAATAAAAAATAAAAGCTTTAGGTAGATTAATTTTGGAATTAGGTTTGGTGAATGGTGATGAGGAGGGAGGGGGGGGGGGGGAGGAGGAGATTGGAAAGAGAGGAGTGACAGACACGGGGTTAGGTTGCTCTCTCCTGAAACTCATCGTGCTGGTCTTTATACATGGGTTGGCCACACGGATTGTTATAGGTATCGCCAGCTACATATAAGAATTTGTTTTTTTTGTGCCACGTCACATTTTTTAACCGGAGTGGGTCGTCACTTGGACTAATATGAGAAGATCTTCATCACATTTGGGATTTATTCAAAATTAATCAAAACTTGGGATTAATCTAGGACGACGCCCCACAGGATTTTTCTTAACAATTTTTCTTATTTTCCCTTATGAGAAAACAATAGCATAAATAAGTGTCAAGTGCTAACGCTACCAACAATTTTTGTAAGTACAACCCAAATGAACCTCTTGTGTTATTACAATTTACTAATAAAAGAAAAAGTATACATCAACTAATAACTGATATTTTAAATTAGCAATCTCTAGCCACTGAATAACTCAAAAGCTTGTGAATCCATATTGTTAGGATCGGTAGCCTATCAGATTATGTATGAGCAAGCAATAATAACGCAAAACATACACAAAAAACATCACATGAAGATTCAACATAGGAGCATGAGAATCGGGAGAAAAACCACCAAATAATGCACTAGGACTTTTTACAATGTGTATGATAACGTAAGTAATAATGCTTCTAAGATTTCCCTTAATCTAATCTGATTCCTATAGAACTCGGATCCTCTTGGTCATAAAAGATCCCCTTGACCAAGCCCTAATCTGCGGTTCACCTTAGCGCTCACATCTTTTTGTTTCACACCACAATCCCATCATTCCCATCTCATTACTTATGTTTCTAGGCATCTAGAAAAAGTGGAGCACAGTGAATATACAAATTAATTCCCAAGCTAAATGAATCCTAGATAGAGTAGAATTCATTTTAATATGTACTGTCCTAAATACACTTCTACTTCTAATGGTTCACCATAGTTCTTGAGTGGAAGCGAATTCCCATGACACATAATCACTGGAAGCTTAGTAACCAACAACTAACATTGAGATGAATAAACTAAACAAAGTACTTACAGAAAGTAGAACTTATAAGCATTTGCTACTCCCAAAATTATAAATTTTTCATCATTCCTCACTAACACTCAAAGTACAAAAAAAAAAAAAAAGAGCTACCATCCTTTTGCTTTGGTTATTAGGTATATCCCAATAAGTCAAACCAACCACAAACCTAATCAATAAGAATATAAGACTATCAAAGCCATGCAACCATAAACCATATCCAATTGGCTATCTGGCCCTTTGAATTGAATATTGTCCATTCCGGGACTAAGCAAGATATATATTATAAACATAATAATAGTAAATTATGATCACATGATGTTCTGCCACTTAGCTAAGGACTAAGTTTTGACAATGTTGAACCCACATCGAAGGTTAATGTAATCATAAGATTCCAATCACTTATCTAATCTAATTTATCAGACATGAAGAATTATCAACTTTAGATTAATAACTAGACTCTCAAAAATTATTCAAAGGCTTCCTTTGAACTATCATGGTTCCAAATGACACTCAAAATTTACTTATCATACTACAATGCCCCTACAATAGTTCACTCTCTTAAATGAACTTACTAATCACTTATGACACTATACAAGATTACCTATTGAGTATGGACAATGAACTAGTCATACAAAAATTGTACTCCATTAAAATGTCAGTGTCATACGTTAATATCATAATGTAAATCTCAACCGATACGAACAAGTATGATCTTAGTTAGGCTTAATCTGTCAAACAATTTTCTGTGATTAGCTATTGTTACCTTATAAAATCAATAATACTCCAAACTGAGAGTAGATCACTTATCTTCCTTTCCTAGTAATAATATATTTCTCGGAAAAAGAATTCTAACAGAGAGTAGTGATTGGAAAGTATATTATTCATTCTGGTAACCCAAAAGATCAAGACACTTAAATCATTATGAACATATACTTCCTTCGTTTCATAATATTTGCAACACTTTCCATTTAGGGATGTTTCAAAATAAATGAAACACTTTTTTCTGTTTCCTTATTTAGTAAGTTTTGGGGGGTGAAATTACTTAAATACCCTTACTTGATTACCTACTCTAATCTCTAAAACAATTAAACTACTTAATCTTTCGCCTAACTACTCTATGATGTCCAATTACAACCTTCTTCTCTTCTCCCACAACCCATAACCATTCTTTCACCCCACCACCCATACTCCCACCACAAAAACCCAACCCATTCCCCACCACCTCCACTCTCTCTCCTCCCTCACGCCCTCTCTCTCTACCCTCATACCCTCGACACAACACTAAAGCCACTCTCCCTCATGTTGCGGAGTCGGGATGAATCCACCACCGTTGCAAAGTCGACCACCGCTGCAAAGAACCGACAAACGAATGAAGTCGACCATCGCTGCGAACAAACAAAGTCGACCACAGCTACGAACGAACTGACGAAGAAGAAGACCCGACGAAGAAGACGAACTGACGAAGAAGAATGAACAAAAAGCTAACGAAGAAGAAGACGGACGCGACCCTTATCCTCCTTTCTCTCTCCTTCGATCTCCTTCGATCTCCTTCTTCTTCCTTCGTCTTTGATATGTTTTTGGTTATTGGTTAGATCTGTAATTTGGTTAGATCTTTCTATAATTTTGTTAGATTAGATCTGCTTTTTTGTTTTGAATTTGCTCACATACTTAGTTAGAAGATGAAGATTTGTTTTTTTTTTTCCCGAAGTTGGTTAGAAGATGAAGATCTTGGTGAGGTTTTGTGAATTTTCGTGAAATGGAAGATGGTGGTGGCGGGGTGGTTGTGGTGGTGGTTCTGATGGTGGTGGCGGGGTGGTTTGGTTGGTGGTGTTAGCAAGGTGGTTTTGCTGGTGGTGTTGGCGAGGTGGTTTTGGTGGTGGTGATGGCAGGATGGTGGCGGCTGGCCGTGGTAGGGTGGTGACGGTGGATCCTAGGTGTTGATATAATGTATTTGAAATTTTATTAGTTAGTCTAGTTACATACCCCTTCCCATCTAATTGTATACTAAGAAAAATTGCCTAGGAGTCTGCAATTTGGAAAGTGTTGCAAATATTATGAAACGGAGGAAGTAGTAAGATAAACATAAATATCTTATGCATTTATCTCCATGTCTAATAATATGGAATGGACAAAGTTGTTATATCGCATATCGCACTACGTTAAGTTCATACTTTGTTATTCGTGTGTGTGTGGGGGGGGGGGGGGGGGGGGTTTGTTTCACATATGTACAAATCTTACTCATACAATCACAAAAGTTGCTTAGGCTTTTCCCACAATTGCATAGAGGCCAATACCATTTGACCCTTTGAATCTTATACATAGTTTCTATCCCACAATTGCATAGAGGCCAATTCCACTTGACCCTTTGAATCTTATACATAGTTTCTATCCCACAACCGCGTAGAGGCCAATTCCATTTGACCCTTTGAATCTTATACGTAGTTTCATAAATCTGTAGCACGGTTGTAGTTGAGGTAACAGTTGTTTTACTACTTTGTGGCGAGAGGAAACCGTATAGTTTCCTTTGAACTTGTGCTTTAAAGTGAAGGTGATATGCTTCTGTTTTTGCATATTTCTTGGTCAGATCCTTAACTTAATAATAGGCTTCAATCTTCTGTGGTATTCCAGTGCCTGCGAAAGCAATTGAACTTTATCTAGATTTGAGGAGATCTACAGAGGAGCATATTAGAGTAAGCAACTTTGTAATTCAAATTATTTTTTTTTTGTTATTTTTTTTAAAAAAATTTTGTCATCTGTTTCGTAATTTTTTGTCGCCCCATCGCAGGTTTTCAGAGACCCGTTGTCGGATAAGCTGCTTCCTGATTTACCCCCTGGAATGCAGAATGTGTTTACACTTGTTGTTGATCTGAATGAGACTTTAGTATACTCTGATTGGAAGGTAAGTCTGAATTGATGAAATCAAATTAACGCAGTTGACTTCTATTGTGGCTCTTAACTAGCACAGGCAAGATTTTATGTCTACCACTCCACTCTAGTGGAAGAAACTGGTTGAACCAGCTACACATCCGGGTTCTAGAGAAAAGAAAAGGGATAACTTAGGGGCCATTTGGTTCATGAAGTTGGAATGAGATGGAAATTCATACCAGGGAGTTATTGGTTGAGAACCCCATGGTCCATACCTTTCTTAATATATTTGGTTCGACTTTGACTATGGAATGGGTTATACATCCTATCTCAACAGTTTGTTTCAATTTTGGAATGGAATCAATATATTTTGGATTTTTTTGGCTTTAAAGTCCTTATACTTTTTAATAGTTTCCATACTTTTCTTTTATGTAATATTCCACCATTCTCTTCTGCATGCTACTACCGCCAGGTTCCGTGCTGTATCTTCCATTGTGACAACTAACAAAGAGCTGAAGTACCATGGCCACCTCTTATCTGGCTTAACTGTGAACAACCACTCTAAGAGTGATTAGGGTTCAAATTTAGGAGGTAAGGAGTTAGAATATTTGGGGAGGGGGGGTGGGATGTGGGGGCTTAGGATTGAGATTCTAGGGGGTTGCGATGGATTTAGAAGTTTAAAAAGTCCTTGGTATAAGATTTTAGTGGCAAAAGGCCCAACCAAACACTGCAATGAAATTAAATCCATTTCGAATAGCCCAACTATGCTCTCCCTTATAAAATGTCTTACCCAATAAGAAGAATAATGGTGGAAAGGAAAACTTACTTACTTCCTCCGTTCTTTTTCTACTGCAACATTTGGTTTGGACAAAATTTTAAGAAAAATGATAAAGATGGTGGGGTGGCAAAATGAATCCATATGATTGGTTGGTGGGTAAGTAATGATGGATTTATGTAGACTTAGTAAGGGCAATTGGGTAGATTTTGTTATCAAAAGAGGAAATGCTGCAATAGATATGAAACTAGCAAAAGAGGTATATCAATATGTTGCAATAGAAAAAGAATAGAGAAAGTATAGTTCATTCATGTTAGCTTAGTGGTTAAGTGAGGGAGAGATAATTCTATGGTCTTGTCACTTTGCTGCTCTGAAATTATATTTGCTAAGATTTTAAGGTCATATGACTTGAAAGTGTATCTGGTGCAATGCTTTCTTCTATTGTATCATACTATCATGACTAAGTGACGTACTCTTCTCTCCAAAGGTCTTTTGGTGTTGAGGACAAAGCTCAACAAATGTTCTATATGGCTTAAATATTTTGAGAAGGCTATATTTCTGAAGTGTGGAAGTTCGCTCTTCAGCTGTTTGGTGGTCTACATAGAAGAAAAGGAACCAATAGCATTTTAAGTGCCTAGGTTTCCACATCCAAAATAGATATTTTGCGAGGTTTCTAATAGTTGGTCTTATGTGATCCTTGTTATCACCATCTTTCTTGGAGTTCTAAATATGATTTGTGACTCTTAGCTTTGTGCCATTGTTAGTTCTTTCTCCAGTCTTCAGTAGTTAAATTAATTGTAGTGCTTAAGGGCCTGATTCATTGTCTCTACTTGGTACCCCTTTTCTTTTATAGGGGTGAGACAGTTGTTGTCAATAAAATTCCTGTCACTTACATTAAAAAAAATTGTGTCTATAGAAATACCAGCTGCCAAACCTTACCCCAGCCTCCTCTCATAACTAGAATAAGAGGAAAAAGGCACACTTAGTGTATGGTGTTATTGCCTATTTAATTAAAGTATGTATGTTATGTTCTACAGTTCTACTAAATATACATTTCAAAATTGAGATTGGTATCTTTTGGAGTTCCATGCTATGTGGCATATTTCTGAATAAATCTGGTGGGGCTTAGTATTTACTTTATGGTTCGCTTGCTTCTGTGGAAATTCGGTCAAGATCACAAATAATTGTTTAGGTGGGTTTCTGATTTCTGCTGAAATTTTTTATAACCAAACATATTTAGTTTAGTGAAGACAGAAATATCTCGATTCTCCATCGTCAGAGTGAGGTGGAATTTCATTACAAGAAATTGAGTCTTTATCAGCAACTGTTTGATTTTAGTAACATTTTTTTTTTCTGTATTCTTTGCAGCGTGAAAGGGGATGGAGAACATTTAAAAGGCCCGGTGTCGATTCCTTTCTAGAGCACCTAGCACAATTTTATGAAATTGTTGTGTACTCTGACAATTTGCAAATGGTGATTTTTTTCTCTTTGTTACCTTGTTGCTTGATTCACTGTGTTGGTTTGAATATTGCTCATGAGATTGGATTTGTTTATGGCAGTATGTCGACCCGGTTCTTGAGAGATTAGATGAGAAGCATTGCGTAGCTCATCGACTATCAAGGGCTGCAACAAGATATGAGGGAGGGAAACATTATAGGGTAGGACTCTATCATATATCTACTTGTTCTTTTTTTTTTTTTAAGTATGCTCTGATCCTTTGAGTTATAATATGCTGGAAAGAACAGTTTAAGGGATGATCATCTGTTGTATGTTTTCTCTGGTTACATTTAAGGTAGAAGGGAACATCTGCAACAATTTTGAGGAAGAAAGTACTACCAGCTTTTGCTTCCTTGCAAACAAGTTTTAAGGATGTAAAAATATTAGATTATTATTCTATAAATTTGCCTTGTTTTCTAAGATTAGAGAGGAATGATTAAACTCATTGTATTTAAACCTTACATGAGTAGCTAGCCTAGTGGTACAGAGTTGTTTACCTTGTGATTCCATCTCTATGGTGTCATTTTGTACGAGGCTTTTCTGGAGCCTTCTTTGATTATGTGAAATATGATTGGTACTTTTTTTTATTAAACGATCTTACTTAGCGGGCTCATTGTCCTCTATCTATTTTGCTGCTTTTGACTTGCTTATGATATAATTTTCTTTGATCTAATAAGTTATATTTGCCCTTCTCACTAGCTTGATATCATGCATCTTCAGTCATCCCCTTTCCCAAGTGAAAAGAAGAGAATTTCCTACTTCCTTCTCTATCCTTCCTCTCTTTGCCACTGCTCAGAAGGTGTTAAGTGTTAATTCTTCGTGGGCTTTTTTGTCAGTTGTTTGGGATTTCGTTCTGTGTACCTGATCTTGAATCTATGCATTGTAGCAAGTCAACCGGTTTCTGCTCTCTTTGTTTTGAAGGCACAGTAAGATGAAAGGATTCTGCCTGTCATCCCACAGTAACCAAAATTAGGACACCCTTAATTGAATAATGGCATGGGGGATGCGAAAGCACATTTTGCCTGATATGAGTCTGAAGGAGATGGTACCTTGGGACAAAATTCAGTTGCAAGATTTATCTGTACCTGATTAGTACCGGACAACTCTCCGTAATTTATTAGACGCTCATCTGCGATTGAGCTTATAGAACTGTAGCTCTGTGCTTCACCGTAAGTGGAAAAAGTTTGTATGGGCAATGCTTGATAATCATCTTAAAAGGCAGTTCTTGGGGAGGCTTTGTTGGGAAACACATCTTCCCTTTGACAAGGCCACTGTACATGTCAGCTCTGACATTCCTCTTGTCTGATTCAATTGGCTACCATGATTTATGGATTTCGTTAACATATGAGATTTATGAAGGATGCGAGTAAATTATAATTTTACATTCCTGTGCAGGATCTTTCAAAACTGAACCGTGATCCTTCAAAGGTTATTTATCTAAGTGGCCACGCCCTGGAGAACTGTCTTCAGCCGGAAAACTGTGTTGAAATCAAGCCATGGAAAAGTGATGATTTGAATGATACTACTTTGCTGGATTTTATTCCATTTCTTGAATGTTAGTATGCTTTATGCTTTTCCAACATTGTCTGTGTGTGTTTCAGCTTACTAGTCAGTTTCAGCTTGTTAAAATGTTGGTTTGGCTTGGTTGCAGTTGTGGCTCGGAGTGGTCCACCTGATATTCGCCAAGTGCTAGCATCCTATAAAGGGCGTGATATCCCAAAGGAGTTTATAGAACGCTCTAAAGAGCACCAGAGGTCAGATTTAAACCTTGTAATTGTGTGCGACTGTAGTTGTGTTGAACTTAGGAGCTGCAGTGGCTGGACTCAGCTGTGTCAACATGACACGACCTGGTAGATATAAGTGTATATGTCTCAGGCTTGCGTAATTAAAGGGGATGTGACACATTTTGATTATAGAAATTGGACTTATCTCTAGTTTCCCTACATACTCAAAAGTGGTCTCATATTGAATAAAAGAATATCCCCTTTTGGGGCAGTAACTAAGAGTAATAGTTCTTACTCTATACTATGACTCCCACACCGAGATTTCACTTAATTTTGGAGACCTAAAGTTTACGTTTGTCAAGAAATAAGAGAAATTAGAGTTTTTAATACTTGTGGTGGCCTGCTGTGGCCAGAGAGAAATCATCAAGGCTTTTCCCCAACCAAGAAAAAGAATTAAAGAAAGAAAAGCATAGTGATGAGTTATGACATATGGGGACAAAATGGAAACAGTAGTGGGGTTGAGGGGATTAATCAGAAGATTCAATTGGGATAATCACGAAGCTTGGGTTCTCTGTCTCTTATCTGTTGTTCGTTGTAGCCTCAATTTATTTTAGATTTTGACTCCTTTTTCTCCACATTAAACAAAAAAAACAAAAGATAAAAGACCCAAGACTCCTCTAAATTTATGCATCTATTCAGTCTAATGTTCCTATCTCAGTATCTATATTCTGCATATAGATATTATCAACCATGTATGTCATTATGTTGATAATTTTGCATGTTAGACTTTTGGATTGGTACTGAAGTTTGACATTTACTTCCCAGAGGCATGATATAGGGTGAAGAGATGTAAGCTTATCTTCCCCTCTAATAAATAGAGAATTCTCTTGAGAATGGCTAATATATGAACCTAGACCATCATAGAAACTATTGATTATATTGTTTGCATATTCCTTTTGTCTCTTTTTTTACCTTTGTTGTCCTTGGTATATGAGAGTATTCATCTAGAGAGAGGGAAAAGTGGGGTCCATAGCTTTTGCTTAAGGTGGTGGGGTTGCGCAAATGCGCTAGATCTCATAGCCAATTAGAATATTGTTTATCTTCCACTGGACATCCTTTGCGAGTTTGCGTTCTGTTCTCTTATGGATACTATTTCTGTGTTCGCACCTTAAAAAAAATCAGATTAAGTTTCCATCAGCTTCCAAAACTAAGATTTACTGTGGATGTGACAATAATTTGAAGGGACCTCTTGTATGGTGGATTGGTATTGCCCCAACCCCCCTTTTCCTCCCATCCGATAATCTGCACCGTCTATCTGGGACACTTTGAAATATCTCAATATGGTCCTTCGTGTTGTTGTCTGCAAGTTTTCCACAACCTTAATATCCTGAAAATCACCAAACCTTATTATGTTAAGAATATAAAAGAAGGAAAAGCCTATTTTATTTATGAAATGTGTACTTTGTCTTTCATGTTGCAGGCGAATGCAAGAAACGAAACAGCATGGACGTTTTTGGCGACGGTGAACGACTGTGTCTTATGCCGACGCTGAGGCTTATTCTTGATACAGTTGATAATCCCTAGCAAATTAAAGCTAGGGATAATATAGACACCAAGTATGAGCTGCTTCATAGTATCTAGTTTGCAAAGCAGAACCATTTTGACACAAGTAGTTGAATAGCTAACCCAAGAGGGCAATTTTTTGCACTATTTTTTGGCGCAATGTTACCGTGCTGTACAAATTTGCTTCCCTCCCCTCTGTTTTCTTTTTTGTAAAAATTGGATTGAAATGATGTGCTTTGGTCCGAAGCTGAGTACAGATAATATTGGCATTTTGATTAGTCATGCCAAGTATGAGAAGGAGCCGGTTGAGCTCTATATGACCACCCAGCTCTGATTTATTTTCTATCTATCAATAAATATTCTGTTTGGCAATTACGAGAGTACTGCATTTGCAAATTTGACAAACAGTCGTCAGCATCAGCAGTAGAAACAGTAGTTTTAGATTATTATTTTTCTCTGAAGTACAGTTCATCATCATGTAATGGTTTGGGCATGTATAATGGTAAGGGCATCAATATGTCTGAATTGTTAATTCGTGCTTAGCTAATTTTTATATGTAAATTTCATAGTTTTTTTTTTTTTTTTTTTTTTTTGGACACCGGAAAAACATACAGAAGTAAAACCAAACAAGCAAATCTAAAAAGCCTGAAACGGAATTTTGTCTTTCCGCATATGAGTAGCCAGCTCATGAGCCTGTTGAACTAGTAGACGAGAAACCTTTGTAATCCTACACCATTGAAACTGTTGTCCAATGGTTCGAATGTCGTCCAAGGTCCAAGCAATTGAATTTGGTTGGGAGCCTTGATGCCGTAAACCCTGGACCAGCTGTTCACAGTCCGTATAAACCATGATGTGACGAAGGCCATGTCCTTGAGCCCAAATCAAAGCTTCCAAACAAGCTTTGGCTTCCGCAGATAGAGCCGAAGGAGCGATAATGCAACTGCCTTGACCTTCCCGAATGTGGCTTGAAATATGGTCAACTACCCATGCAATACCTGCCGAAGTAGAAGTTGGAGTCCAAGAACCATCCACTTGGATATATGCTTGTGGACTACCGCAGAACGATGCTCCAAAATGAGCGAAAAGGAACCCTGGAGGTCCTGAGTCAGCAGACCAAGCATGGACTTTGGATATCGGTTGAGCCAAATACGTGAAGTGCTGCTGAATACCTTGATTACTAGAGAGCGAATACATGCCAATCCTGAATTACTCCGTTGAACACATACTTATTCCTACCCTGCCAAATGCCCCATAAGGTGGCCACAAATATCGGCAGCCTATCACCATGATAGCCATCTTGTTGTAGAATGATGGACCCAGGCAATAAGCCAGTCTTGGAAATCAACATCAGGATTTGAATTTGAGTGAATACCCAGTTGGCCTGATTGCCATAAAATGGTAGCCAAGTGACATCTCCTGAAAATGTGTTGGGATGTTTCGGGAGCCATGTTACACTGTGGACAAGTATCAGATATTGCAAGACCCCGGAGGATAGATTAGCAGATGTCGCTATCCCATTGTGGTAAAGTTTCCAAAGGAAAATCTTCCATTTAGGCATGATGCGCAGTCCCCATAAAATTCGAAAAAACTTCAATTTAGAGGGACGTTCATGCTACAGATATCTGTATTTCGAGAAGGAAAAAGTACCCAGATTTAGTGGTATATTGGCCAGAAGTTGTGAAAGGCCAAAGAATACTGTCAGAAGGAGAAGTGAACCGTGGAATCTCTAATCCACGAATAGTGCTAACTGTAGATGCCTGAAAAAGTTGACATAGACGAGGCACATTCCATCCTTGGCGTTGGGGCAACAAAAGGGATGCCACTGTTGTCAAAGCAACGGTACTTAGAGGGACATCATCCGAAATAGTGGAATTGCCCCATTGACCCATCACTCTTTCCCGCAAGTAGCCCCGAATTAGAACAATTTTCCAAACATAATTTGTTAAGAGAACCTTCTCGGCTTGATGCAGCCCTCGAGCCCAAGAGCATTGTCCTCGTAAAGGCCGAAGCTTAGTTAGTGTACTGGCATTAGCCCTTGGAATTGAACAGAAAATTTTTGCTTATAGCAGATTGGGATTCCGATGCATACGCCAAACTTTCTTAATCAATAGAGATCGATTGTGCAAAGTAATACTCCGCAATCCCAGACCCCCAGCACCCTTGGGCAAATGTAATATGTCCTTGCTTCGCCAAGAAATCCTTTACCAGAGCTAGTAGACCAGAAAAATCGAGTAAGCATTGAATGGCTTGTTTGCTATGGTTGTGGGAATCAAGAATACGATAGAATGTGAGCGATCGAAGCCAACAGTATGGAATTGATGAGGATCAATTTGGCCGCTTGTGATAGAGGAGATGACTCCAGGAAGTGATGCGTTGCGTAATGTTATCCAGTAGAAAGGTAAAATGTTGAGTTTTCTTCCTTGAATATCCACAGGAGCACCAAGATATGTACCCAAAGACTTGTGGAATCCAACTGGAGGAGACCTTTGTATTCAAGGACCCGATTCTCAGGGATATTGGGACTAATTTTACATAAGATTTACGGAGCTGTCATTTGCCGGAAATATGACAAAAGCGACCCAGGAGATCGGAAATTGCCGTGCATGACGAAGTTGAGGCTTTAAAGAAAAGAAGAGCATCGTCAGCAAAAAACAGATGGGAGATAGAAGGCGCGTACCTGTGGGTCCGAAGGCCATCGAAATGACGAAGATCAGTAGCCAGTGATACCATGCGGGACAGGATATCCATACAGAATAGAAACAATAGGGAGAAAGGGAGTCACCCTGGCGGAGACCAAAGTGGATGGAAAGGCCTCCGTAATTTGTCCGTTAATCAAAATGCGATAGGTAACTGTGGATATACATTGACTAATCAATTGAATCCATTGTCCTGGAAGGCCGTATGCCTGAAGAACCTTTAACAGAAACCTCCAATTAACCCGGTCATACGCCTTATTCATGTCAATTTTGAGCGCTGCCATATGAACATTGCCCCGACGATGTTTATTGAGACCATGAGTCAACTCATGACTGATCAAAATATTGTCATCCATATGGCGTCCAGGAATAAAGGCACTCTGGTTTTCTGTGATAAGATCAGGGAGCAGCGGCCGAAGCGATTAACCAAGCATTTCGAGACACATTTGTAAATTGTGTTACAAAGACTAATAGGCCGAAATTGAGTAACATCTTCAGGGTTCATACACTTAGGCAGTAACACCATAAGTGTCTGGTTCCATTCACGAAGAATGAATCCTGTGGTAAGAAAATGATTGACAGCTTGAAAAACTTGTGGCCCAAGACGAACCCAATGAATTTTAAAGAACTCCGCAGTAGACCCATCTAACCCCGGAGATTTGGCATCTCCTATCCCAAACATAGCCTCTTGTACTTCCTTCTCAGAAAAAGGAAGCAGGAGTTTTTGCTGTTGCATCGTAGACAGATGTGGTAAATTGAGTCGTCGAAGTTCCAAATCGATAGTTTCATCATGATCCTGGATAGAGGTGGTCGTATCTGGAGTAAGCGCGTAAGCTCTGGTAAAGTGTTCTAGAATGTGGCTGATTATGGTGGGACCATCATCAATCCATTGTCCCTCAGAGTTTTTGAGGATGTAGATAGATGCACAATGTCTTTTGCTTTTCATCTTATTGTAAAAGAACTTGGTGGGAAGTTCTCCAAGTTGGATATACCGGTCTTTGGATCGTTGAGACCAATAGATGTGGCCTAAAGATGCTAGGTCCAACTCATGCTGGCGTTGGTTCATGAAAATCATGTCCCTGAGCAAGGGTGGAAATATTTGTTGCCGTAGCATCTAATTTCGTAGACAGGTCCTTCCAGTCAATCCCCCAAACAACCTTATGATCCAAACACCATCGCCGAAGACGATTTCGGAAAAGTGAGAGATGTTTAGTGAAACGGTACATCACAGACCCAACAATTGGCAGGCTCCATATAGATGAAATAAGATTAATAACCTCAGGGTGCCGGAAGCACCAGTTTTCAAACTGATATGGTCGACGATTTACCTGGACTGGTGGCTCCGTTTGATAAAATATAGCAGAGTGATCAGAATGCAGAATAGGGAGGTTTTTCACATATCCAAGTGGGTATCGTTCATACCAAGTGGGAGAAGCGTAGGCACGGTCAAGTCGTTCCATAATTAGGTCGTTACCGTCCCTATTATTAGTCCAAGTGAAACGAGGGCCTACAAAAGGAATATCTTGTAGTTGTAAATCGTGCTTCCAGTTTGTGAACTCATCCCAGCCTCTAATAATAGGTGTCCCACCCAATTTATCACTGTATTGATCAACTTGATTTATATCCCCAATAATAAGGAAATCTGGATAAGAGGCTAGTAGCTGTAGAAGATGGTCCCACACTATAGGACGATGTTGTTGACTCGATTCGCCGTACAAGAACAAAATGTACCAGTTCATTCCATTATTAGCTGATATTTTACAGAAGACAAAGTTACTCATAGAACTAAGTACATCAACTGCAAAAGGCCCCCAAGAAGCCACAACCAACCCTCCACTAGAACCTAAGGCATCAACTCCAACTACAGTAAGTGGATTAGTACAACGCAACAAAGACTGTACATGATTTACAGAGCATTTCGTCTCTTGCAAAAAAAAAAACGTCGGCTTGATAGTAGCTTTCAACCAGAATATGTACGGAATTATGGGGCATCACTGGAATTTAAACCCCGACAATTTAACGAAAGGATATTCATGGCACCCTGGGTGACTGGTCTGGGTCAGTCACTACCCTAGCATCTTCATCAGAAACCTTGACTGTCATTGAAAATCGAAAACCCAATTCCTCCCCCTCAGGAGCAAAGCCTTGAACCCTCTGTCGCTTAAAAACCCATTTACCAGCAGGAAGGGGGGGTGAAGTGACAGCGCTGCGTTTCCTAGACACCTGAGACGTAAGTTCCTCCCCCGGTTCCACACCAAAGGAACGAGCCATCGATATATCAGTAATCGCCTTCGTATGAGGCCCCGCATGCTTCATTCCTACTTGAAATCCGCCGTTGGCTTCCCAGTCATCGAGCTTGTGCCTTTTAGCCCCCCGAAATTCAGAATCATTACCTCTCAAATCAGCATCAAATGCATTAGCCGAAAGGCTACGCGTGACTGACCTAGTCCGTCGTTTGCGCCAGCAAAGGAACACGTCGGCACCTGCTGCGCTTCAAAATAGGGAGGGTGAATGCGCAACCAGTTACTAGGACCTGGCTCATTTGGGTCCGGTGGTTGGTTCGTAGTCCATCCTTGAGCGACTAGCGCTTCAAGAGTACCCACATGAGAAGTAGGAACCCGAATAGGAGAATTAGGGCATATAGGATCATTTTCCGCCCCACCTTCTGTCGCAACGAAAGGTTCAGCCCTTTCACCCAGTCGAGGCGCGAGACGAAAGTGCTGCGGAGGCCTCGTAGATATGCCCAGATGTCGAAAAGGTCGTCGATGGCCTGGCGTGCGAACCGTAGCAGGTGGGATGCCTGGCCCTTGTACACCCGAAACATGGGAGTCTTGGTAGTCGACTTCTTTCCCGACTCGGCCATAAGTAATATCGTCAGGACCGAAACGCCTACCTGGGGAAGAGAGAATTTCTCGGCCACGGGCCTCATTATTAATACTGTGATTGACACTATCCATAGAACCCATAGGAAACGACATGGGAGGGTTTGTGTGATAATCGGACTCATGGGAAGAAGGGTGATGTGGCTGTGCAGGTAAATTAGGAGGCTCCATTGATTGTTCATAACTCGCCACTTCCTCCGGTCCTCATCCGAACTGGACTCCACGACATGCACCTCCACATGGCGCTCCGCAATATTATAGGGATCATGTTCGGGAATAATGCGAGTTAAATCCACGTGAGCATTCCGGTAAATAAATCGATCAGGCAGACCTCTAATATATTTGTATAAAGAGGAACCTCTATAGGACCAAACATGATAGTCAATCCATCGTGTTCAAAATCCGTAAACCGACGATGAATGAGATGATGCGCATCGTAAGCAGACATAGGGCATCGTCCAGTATGATGTCCAACACAACCACATTGCTTACAAAACTTAAAAACCCCCTCATACCTGAAATAAACCCATACTACTTGCCCACCCCCAAAGGAAGAAAACAACCTGGTATGACGGTTGTGATAAGTCGATAACCAGTTTTGCGCGAAGAAACGCTTCCGGTGTTAAACCGGGTCCAGTGTCCTCCACGAAATCCACTACCCCAACATGTGACAATATTCTCGTTGTCCAATCAGTCACCAAAAACTGCCAAGGTAAGTTATGTACTCGAACCCAAATTGTTGCAAGGTCGAAGTTGATAGAAGAAGGTACTTGCGTTGCAGAACTAGCTCTAAAGGTAATAATCTTACCATCAATAACAGTGGTATGCTTGCGAAGAAGTGCCTCACAATCATGTTGATCTTGGCACTCAAAGATGAAGTAAACTCCAGTTCGAAGAACGCGAATAGAACCGCGCGTACGCCAGTGGTTATTGACTACATTAGACACGAGGCTCGTGTTTGTGGCACGAGATCGAAAAAGCGACCAACCACTGAGTGGCTCCATTCAATATTAGGTAAAGGTGGACGAGAAGATGGAGGTTGGCTAATGAGAATACCCATTCTTTTATGTATAGAACGGATACGCAGGTTGTTACTGTTACTAGTTTGAGTTGTCGAATAGTTCATAAGAGAAGTATTTAAAGGTTTTGGAAGAAGTTTTTACTGGATTTGTGTTGGAAATAAGCGAAGATAGAAGCAAGTAATTGACTTTAACTGCATCAGACTATAAAACCCGCATGAAATAACAAGGTGAGATAAAAACCTGGAGAAATTATACCGGTGTGGCCTGGCGCTTTGACACCCAGCGCATGCAATCCAACACGTGGCGATAAGAACCTGGCGTGTAACTTACTGGGACCTGTTGACTAATCCTTTGGATGACGGAAACCCACGAGGCAAGCAGGTTGATATTAACTTGGGAAACTCACGTTTCTAGTGAGAGAGACTCTCGGTTTTAAGAGAGAGAAAATTTTTTGGATTTTACCAGTGTTTTTTAAATTTCATAGTTTGATGAAACTGTAAATATTATTACAAAAACATTTTGTTGTTCACGTAGGAGCATTACAAGGGCAGAGAATTGTTTTGTGACAATAATATGTACTTTTTATGAAATTAGTTGTTGCTTTGCGCGCCTACGTGTGCGGCGCCCAAAATAGTATAATTGTGATATTTGTAGTTCGTTATCATTGAGTAGTGAATGGTTGTTTAGTGCGTATTTCAAATAAGAGGTAAATATACACGGTGTATTAAGTGCATTAGGCAAATCAATGAATAATGATGTGCAAACATGGTTTATATTTTGGTTACTTTCATTTGCAAAAGAAAATACATAAATAAGTTCATTTCAAGTGCAAATCTAATAGTTAACGACTTTGATTGAGAACTTGTTGGCAACTAGGAGCTTTTTTCGCGTCCATGCCTTTGGAGTGTTTTTAAAGCGAAGCTACAATCTATTTTCGCAAGATAGATATTATGCTCTATTGCAACACCCTGTTTCTGGAAATTGATGCAGTTGGTGTGATTTGGATCAAGAAATTGTGCTGTCATTAGTTCACGGAAGATGTCGGTGAAGGCCTAGCAAAAGGATGTAATTAGACAAGGAGTTAGATCGATTTAGCATTTAAAGCAACGGTGAATACGTATGCACAGTAAGTAAAAGTGTAAATTGCAAGAATGCTTACATTGTTTGATAGATTGTTAACATGGTTTGCTGGCATTTTGAAAAGCAATTCACATTGTTCAGTGTAGGTAGTAAGAAATATTATGACAGTAGTGTACTAGAGTCGTACGCTCTTAACTGTAAGCGGAGCCTTTAATCAAGTGAAAAATGTTATTGTTGGTTTGTTAAAGCATGCAAATCATTATATATGTAAGAATATGTATACCTTGGCACAGCTATGGTCTCTTGCAAACAACTTGAGTAATTGTACGACACATTGTTTGGAAACGCAATGCGTTTACCACATGAAGCGTATGCAGTATATGTAAGCAAATCTGTAATATTTGGTTCAAGCATACGGACTTGTAACCAGTGAGTTTCTCAAGGGATTGTTGTTTGGACCTCCCGGAGTATGAAATAGGATTTAGTGATTTTTGGAATAGAGGTCGTATACGCAAAAATATGGTGTAGCGGTCAGCGAACTAACGTTTATATAACAAGAAGTTGCTTTTTAGTAAGTATTTTCGCTACTGAAATGCGTACATTATTTCCTTCCATTGCTAATACACCTTACACTTTTTAGTTGTATGCAAAGCTTGCTAATAACAAAAAGTAAATGGGGTTTAGATTTTTAAAATAGTTTGACGCAAAACCGCAAATTGTTTCCTTCCATTGCAGAGTGATTGATCACATGTTAGCAGTAGCACATTTGGTGGTTTTGTAAGTAGGCAGATAACATGCTAACAGTGGGTAGTTGTACATAAAACTAACGATGTGAGCATGATGTTTTAAAGCCTTATGTAGGCTAATGCATTTAATTGCCTGTTGGCATTAAGGCACAACATGCATACTAAAACGAAGCTAATTAAGGGGAATTTCAGCTGAATTAAGTTAGAGTATGAAAGTTGATGCGTATGAGGAGCATCAAGTTCGAAAGCATGGGTCGTTGTTGGCCAGACAGTGCCAGCCACTGTGCGAGACTGTGCCAGAGTCCTAGTTCTATTAGGATTCATACGTAGTGTCCTAGTTCTGTTAGGAGACTATGTAGTTTAATTAATTTAATTGCGTATTAGGAGTTTAATTTCAATTGCGTGAGTGATAAAAGGAATCCTATTATATGTAGGAGTCTAATTCCTTTGTCATTGAGTCAAGTTAGGAGTCCAAATAAGATAAGATATGGTAATTCTTATCCTAAGTATGGATAGGTTTATCTTAGGCGTGTGATAGAGTTTTAATGTTTATCTTTTCCGCTTGTGTTTATCTTGTTAGTTATTAGTTTCCTAATATCAGTAGGATTAGGGTTATGTTTGCACACCTATATAAGGCTATTTCTTTCATTAATAAAATCAATTTTGTTGAGTATAAATTAAAGTGTTAAGCTTGTGCTTGCATAGAACTGAAAGTTCAAATACACAAACCGCGACTTTGTGTGATCTTGGAGCCGAGACTCACAAGAGAACCTCTTAAACTGCGATTTAAGAGCCTATCCCTTTTATTTTCTTGTTGTTCGTTCATAAATTCAAAAAAACCCAAAAAAAGTTTGAACAGCCAACAAAAGTCACATCAAAAGTTAAGCTTGCAGATTTAATGAGTTAATGCGGGTGCTTATAAAGAGTGTTTGCACACAAAAAAGGGCCCAAAACATAAGCTAACTAGCTAACAAATTTAACACTTACGACTTGCCTTTTCAAACCCAAAACGAACACTATATGGCAAGTAGTAGGGGTGTCGTATAGGAACAAAGAACTTGGTGTAAAGCTAACAACACAAAAGGTTCATGTTCCTATCAGAAGCCCGCGTAATTTAAAAAGGAAGATTAGTAGAATGGTTTGCGCTAATTCCAACGAATAGTTTTCAGAACCCAGGTCAGGATCTTGTTCTATGCAAGTGCGGTTTATGGCCCGATTTGTAAGAGGAATGGTTTTGTGCTCAGGCGATGTGCAATGGGTTCGAACTTGAACATTCCCTGCATTAGAACAAACAACCTGGTTTAGATGTGCTGTCTGTTTTATTTGTAAAAAAAAAAAGCTTAAACATGTGGATAATACTGTAATGCAGAACTTGAATGTAGGCACTGTAGACGTCTGACATGTTGTGTTATGATGTGGTTATTACAATGATCGAATAAGTGGATGGTAAACCAAGTTTTTACAACTACAATTCACTTTGCATTCATACACCAGAACTTCTTAGCTTATAAGGGTGGGTGGGTATTAAAAGGCCTTCACAGCTCAATAAATTAGTTCTTTAAAAGACACACGTTTTTCAGTTAGAGTATAAAACATGGTATTATGTAGGACAACAAACATGGAGCAGCAGATTATTAAAGAGAAAAAGTGAAAGGGAAAGGAAATCAGGGGCCATTGGTGTAAGATGACACAAAGCTACGTGGCTAACTATAATATAAGGTGTTTGGTTGAATGTGGTTGGTTATTGGTTGTTGTTAGTTTACTTTCGTAGCTGAAATGGAGGCTATCAAGTTCCTCTTCCAAGATGCATATAACTACTTAGCTGCAATTTCTCCCAAATATTGGGCTAGACATGCCTTCCTTACTAGGTCAAAGCCCAATTTGTTGCTTAATAACCTTTGTGAGACTTTCAACTCAATGATCAAGGAAGCAAGGGACAAACCAATCATCACATGCCTTGAATGGATAAGAAGGTATGTTATGAAGAGAAATACCGAGAAATAAGATGGGGTTCATAAGCTATAATGGGAGGTTTATGCCTTTTGTTGAAAAGGTTTTCAGTTGGGTGAAAGAAGAAGCTAATATAAGCAGTGTGTGATGGTGCCTTCCAGAGTGAGGGAGTGGGAAGTTGATTTCCAGCATGATAGATTTGTAATTAACTTAAGAGATAGGTCTTGTTCATGTAACAAGTGGGATATGACAGGGATTCCTTGCATACATGCATATGCTTGCATACTCAAAATTAGGGGGAAACCAGAGGACTATGTAGACCCCTTTTATAGCACAGAGAAGTATATGCGAGCATGTGGTCCATATATAAAACCTATGCCTGGAATGAATCAATTGGAAGCCACTGATTTTCCTCATCCATTACCTCCACCAATCAGGTCGATGGCAGGTAGAACTTCTCTTAAGAACAGAAAAAAAGAAGCAGATGAAAAACAAGACAAGCAAAGCTCTTATGTTAAGAGGCCTAAGAGACATAACCAATATGGTAATTGTGGTCAGTTGGGCCACTACAGGACCAAGTGCAACAACCCTCCAGCTCCTCCAAAGGAAAAATCTAAGGGAGGTAGACCATTTATCATGGATCCTTGGACAATTGCTCAAAGGGGTAGAAAGGAGGCCAGAGTAACAAGGAAGGTAATCTACTTACCATAGATTTTGTTTACATTATTGTTTTTATTCTGAACATGAATGTGTTTGATATGTTTATGTATGTGTTAGGTTTATGAAGCTGAATGCATTAGTAACCCCATGGGCATGGAACATCAAGGTGGCCCAAGTAGCCTAGTTCAACCAAACACCAACTCCATCCCACCTTGGACACAAAGCAGCCAAGGATCAAATCAACTACAAGCTGGACAACGAAGGTGGAAGAAGCAGCCAAGTAAAGAGAAGCAACAAGAGGAAAAACGCTCACAAGTTGCTGCCAAAAAGGGACCTGTCAAGAAGCCTAAACTTGAAAAAAATTGTAAAGGGGCCTGCTAAAAAGTCTGCTTGGCAAGTGTAATTTGATTTTTGTAAAAGAATGGTTAAGTAGTTCCGAATGTTTTGGCATAGATTACTGAAACAGTTTAGTAGGTACACCATTTGTTTTGTGCCAAATATGTTTTGGCTATTGTTGGATTAAGAACATAACTTAATGTAATGTATGTTAGCCTGTATAGTTAGAGCAATTTTTAGCATTAACAGGCTCATGATCCTATTAAGTTGTTGGTTTTCTTTGAGAGTAATGTACACGAAAATGCAAATTCACAATTATAGCTTTTCACAACAACTACTTAGTACTTTTCATTGAAGACAAAGAAACCATTACATGCTTACAACAACAACAACAAAAACAAAGTAACTATTCCAGGTTCACAAAAGTTGATAACATGCCTAATACTTGATTAATCCTAGCTAATTTGCTATATCTTATGCATCAAACTTCTTCATCATAATCCATACCAAATTACTAAAAACAAAGCAAACAAATCCATAGAAAATGTAAATCCTTCCACCCTCACTTCCTCTCTTCTCCATACCTGCCTTCAGTTTCTTCACCAATCTCTCATTCTCCTTAGCAAGCTTCATCCTTTGTTGTTCCAGTTTATGAACCTCAGCTTTCAGTACTTCAACATCACTATCAAGCAGCTTCTTCTCCAACAACAGTTGATTATTCAGCACCCTTTGCCATTCCTCTTGATGTTCATCAACCCACTCCCACACATCACAACCATGCCTGATCTTTCTAATGTAATCATAAAACTTGCAAGTTATAAATTTCCTCCTAGGATTAGCACTGGTCCATGATGTCAGAGTTGCCACACCAATCTTACATTTGCAAATTTTGGGAAGAACTCGATTGGATAGACCTGTTGATGTGCTACCCATTCTTTGAATCCAACAAATTCAAAAATAATTAGCCAAAACAACAGAAATTTATCAAAATTAACAAATTCCCCAATTTATAGAAAATCCTAATTTCAAATAAAATAAGAAGAATTCCCCAATTATATCACCAATGACATTAAATTTTTACCAAAAACACTATTCTATAAACCCTAATATCAAAAGGTGAAGGAAGGGGAACTTACTTGAAGAATTAAAAACCTTCAGTGAATATTTTGGCCTAAGTATTGATAATGTAAGATTTTCGAGGGTTTTATAATGCCTTAGATAGTTTTTAGGAGGGAAATGCAGTAAATTAAAATTGGTGGGAAATTAGAAAAGGTGGGACCCATGTGACAGAAATTTCACATGGCCTAAGTATTGACAACGTCTTTGGTAGAGTTACATTGACGGAATTGTTAACTTAGGTAGTTGTATAAGAAAAAGTTTATATTATGTAGTTGTTTATGAAAAGTGTTATATATTAGGTAGTTGTTGACAATTTTGGCTATTATTAATACCCCTAATTATGTATTTGATAAAAATCATACTTCTTTCGTTTCATTTTAAAAGAAACAAGGGAATTAGCATGAAGATTTAGGAAAAGATAGAGATAGAGAGATGTAAATTGAATGACCCATGTGATGAGGAGAGAGATATAGAGAAGTAAATACTAAACAAAATAATGTTTCATTTATTTTAAAATTGCCTTAAATGATAGGTGTTTTATTTATTTTAGACCGGTGGAAATATATGTTTGATATACTTAATGTACCCATTGAGATGAATCAAATAAAACTACATGAGTTATATATATATATATATATATATATATATATATATATATATAAAATTCTAGACATTGTCAAGATTCTCTTGTGCAATTGCAAGTTGTATGAATTTCATGTTTTCCTTAAAAGAAATTAGAGTTCTTACTTATACTTGTTATGATTTTATGATTATATAGAGTTCAACTTGTATGCAACTGTGATTTTTAAGTATCAAGTTTGTCTGATTTCTGAAATAAATATTATCTAACGACAAGTGTTTAATAATATAAAATTTAATTAGTATTGATTTCTAATTATGATTTGAGATATATTTATAAGCTTTGGTTATGGAAGATAGTTTTATTTAAATATTTTACTTGTACGGATAAAGGTTGTTGTCACGGACAAAAAGGGTTATTGCGACGCTGAGCATTGCAATTAGTGACACTACGAAAAACTTTGGCTTTGCAGGTGTCGCTAGGATCTGAAGCGACACAATTTTGTTGTGTCTATATCAACACCAAAAAGCGCCACAATTATGACGCGGCTTTTATAAACCTATTATGACACATTATAAGCGTTGTTATAGTTTTGCAATGCTTTTTAAGCGCCTCCATGGACTTTTCAGAGATCAACTCAATGTCATATTTTTAAGCTAAATTTGACGCTTTTTTATTAATCTTTTAAGGCACAAGTGCCGTAATTTAAATCACAACAATTCTAAAAGCATCTCCATCATCTTTGAGAAAAAAAGCGAAGAATAATATTATTACTAAGTGTTGCACTGCTCTATTCTTTATTACTCATCCATAACACTAAAAGGCAATTTAAATACAATGCAAAATTTAAGAAAAATACTATTATTGATAACATATAACAATGTTATTATATTCTACAATAAAACCCAAAATAAACATAGTAAAATCTAACAAAAATCTAAATGTTTCAATTTAAAAAGGTATGACGTAATTAAATAATGTTTGAACAATATTGTTCGTAAGAAAAAAAATGAATAGTTCCACAAAATATTAAAAAAATATCAGTTCCATCTTTTGAGCCTAATCATCTTGTATCCACCTTCACGTTTTCGTATAGTGCTTCATTCCAAACATAATCCGAAAATGAAAAAAAAAACTCAACAATGCCTAAATTTTTAAATGAGTTCCCATTTTAAAGTTTGAATCCATGTAATCGTCAATTTCTTAACGTTCAATAAAAGCGCCAAAAGCAAATTGGATGATTGATTAGGAATGCCATTGTTATTGTTTTTGGTGTGACTATAGGAGAAACACCCTACATCGAACAATCAAAACTTTCTAAGATAATCTGTAACACCTTCAAATTACTCACTTTTAAATAAATAATTTAATAAATAATATTTGAGTAATTTAGGAGTATTATCGCCACATGGCTATCAGGCTTTTATCAACCAACTACTAACTAACTAATTAAATAAATTACAGTTGACGACTTTAACCAAAATAATAACTCTTTATTATTAAAAGTAAATATTGTCTCAAACTTAAAACAAGTTGAACACCCTAATTTACGTGAAAATTCCCTTCCTAATATGCTCCCATGCACATCCACAGATCACCTGCAAAACTGCGTACGAAAAGGTAAACTGGCCAAAGCAAAATTGGAAAAAGGATATACAAATCAGTATAAAAATGAGTACAAAATGTACTATACAAGTAATACATTTGTTGGTTCGTCACATTTATATATTTGAAATCTCCATCACTAATAGTTCAAGAATAAACTCTTTTCAAACACTTTAACTTATAATTCAAGAATAACCTTTAAGAATAAAATCTTTCCAAATACTTTGGATTAAAAATAATCTAGAAAATAATTCGTCTTCTTATCTTCCATTTTTTTATCCTAAATGTGCACACCCCCACACTAGTCATCCCATCACGGATCTATATCAAGGTGTAATAATACTTGCCAACTAGTGGACTTTGAAGAATAAACCCTTCTTGATGTTAATCAAGCGCTAATAATAATACTATGACTTATAAGTCGTGAATAAATACTTCTTGATGTTAATCAAGCGGTAATAATAATAATAATAATAATAATAATAATAATAATAATAATAATAATAATAATAATAATAATAATAATAATAATAATAATAATAATAATAATAATAATAATAATAATAATAATAATAATAATATAACTTATAAGTCATAATTAAATTAATCTCCTTTTCTCCTAAATAACTTTTTGAACATTCCACGTTCATAAACAAAATAATCAACCATTACTTGTAAAAACTTTTCCAAAAATGATAAAAAAACTTTTATATAAAAAATGATTGATGAAATCATTCCTTCTTTTCACTTCCAAGAGTGAATAATAAATTACTGTTAACTATTTAAAACCAAAATTTGAAATCCATTCAACCATTAAGTCAATAAAAAAATTTATCACATAAAATCACATTTCAAAAGATCTAGCTACATAACATACCTTGATCTTGCACAAAGAGTATACTAGTATCTCCATTTAGTCTTAATCTTGCACAATAATCTAATAACCTATCATGAGCATAATATTTTTGAATAAGAAAGATGAAAATATTTTTCTTAACCCAAAGAAAATTGAAACTTAAATAAGAAATATAAAACTAGAATAGATAAGAAGAGAAGGAAGAACCTTGAAGTAAGAGAGTATGGATTCTTTAAAGTTTTTGTGTGGAAAAGATGGCTTAAGGTATGAGGTATTTATAGGAGTAGAATAGATAGTATTTAATTTTTAAAATTAAATAGTTGGTAACCTTCACCATAAGTTAGGAGATTAAACCAAGGTTTGTAACCTCCATTATAAATTTGGAAGTTTTAGGAAAACAAACCCCCCCCATTTAGTATAGGTGCCCGCAGTAAAAATGGCTCAAAAAAAAAATTCTTCAAAATTTATTTTCAATTTTTTTTTCTGAAAACTTATTTCATAAAATTTTGACTAGGATTTAAAACCAATGTTTTTAACAAATCTAATTTTGGCGCCATCTCCCGCTAAAATAATATTAAAACAAGTGAAATTACTAAAATACCCTTTGCTTAAAATATTTATTTTAATTACTTGAATAAATACTCAAAAATATGGTATAGACCATAATTTTGTACTTTGATTTGTTGGAAATTTTGTTAATTTTCGTAATTGAAGGTTTGTTTGGTTTTAGATTGATGTTTGGGGTGAAATTAGGGTTTTCGAATTGCAATGTTGTTTGATTTCGGGTTAGTAGGGTTTTGTGGTGGCTGAGGAGAGAGATCAGAGTGGAGGAGAGGGGGCAGAAGTGATGTGATATGAGAGGAATGTAGAGTTTGGGGGTTGTTTTGGAGGAATGGAGTGCAGGAGGGTTTGGAGCCTTATAAAATCCACCAAACGAGAATTGGGTCGAGTCCCCTCAAAAAAGAAAATTGGGCAGTGTCCCCTCAAAAAAATTGGGCCGAGGAAAAAATAAAGGAAAATCTGATCTCGTCTTGTGAATCGAATCAGATTTCAGAAAACCGAAGCTGTTTCTATTAACTGATCCGGTTCACTAAAGGACTTGATCAGATTTTCCACCAACTTTCCCCCTGTATTTTTAATGATTTTCGAATGCGGTTTTGAGAAAACTAATATGTTCCTAAGTGACAGATAAGGATTTTTCCAGTATGGTATATTTTTGAAAGCTCCATCAGTAATAATTTAAGAATAAACACTTTCCAAACACTTTAACTAATAATTCAAGAATAACCTTTAAGACCAAACTCTTTCCAAATAATTTGGCTTAGAAATAATCTTGAAAATAATTCGTCTTCTTATCTTCCATTGTTTATCCTAAATGTACACACCCCCACGCTAGTCATCCCATCATGGATCTATATCAAGGGGTAATAATAATTGCCAACTAGTGGACTTTGAAGAATAAACCCTTCTTGATGTTAATCAAGGCGCTAATAATAATACTGTGACTTATAAGTCATGAATAAATACTTCTTGATGTTAATCAAGCGGTAATAATAATAATAATAATAATAATAATAATAATAATAATAATAATAATAATAATAATATAATAATAATAATAATAATAATAATAAAATAATAATAATAATAATAATAATAATAATAATAATATAATAATAATAATAATAATAATAATAATAATAATAATAATAATAATAATAATAATAATAATAATAATAATAATAATAATAATAATAATAATAATAATAATAATAATAATAATATGACTTATAAGTCATAAATTAATCTCCTTTTCTCCTAAACAACTTTATGAACATTCCACGTTCATAAACAAAACAATCAACCATTACTTGTAAAGATAATTTAATTTTCCAAAAATGATAAAAAAAAACTTTTGTACAAAAATGATTGATGAAATCATTCCTTCTTTTCACTTTCAAGAGTGAATAATAAATTATTATTAACTATTTAAAACCAAAATTTGAAATCCATTCAACCACTAAGTCAATAAACAAATTTATCACATAAAATCATATTTCAAAAGATCTAGCTACATAACATACCTTGATCTTGCACAAAGAGTATACTAGTATCTCCATTTAGTCTTAATCTTGCACAATTTCCTAACCAACCAATAACATAAAAATCTAATAACCTATCATGAGCATAATATTTTTGAGTAAGAAAGATGAAAATATTTTTCTTAACCCAAAAAAAATTGAAACTTAAATAAGAAATATAAAACTAGAATAGATAAGAAGAGAAGGAAGAACATTGAAGTAAGAGAGTATGGATTCTTCAAAGTTTTTGTGTGGAAAAGATGGCTTAAGGTATGGGGTATTTATAGGAGTAGAATAGATAGTACTTAATTTTCAAAATTAAATAGTTTGGAACCTTCATTATAAATTAGGAGATTATACCAAGATTATTTGTAACCTCCATTGTAGATTTGGAAGTTTTACGAAAACACCCCCCCATTTAGTATAGGTGCCCGCTGACAAAATGGCTCAAAAAAAAAATCTCCAAAATTTATTTCAAATTTTTTTTCTAGAAAACTTATTTCATAAAATTTTGACTAGGATTTAAAACCAACGTTTTGAACAAATCTAATTTTGGCGCCATCTCCCGCTAAAATAATTTTAAAACGAGTGAAATTAATACTAAAATGCCCGTTACTTAAAAAATTTATTTTAGAAAATGAATATTTTAATTACTGGAATAGATACTCAAAAATATGGTATGGACCATAATTTTGTACTTTGATTTGTTGGAAATTTTGTTAATTTTCGTAATTGAAGGAATTTGTTTGGTTTTAGATTAATGTTTGAGGTGAAATTAGGGTTTTTGAATTGCAATGTGGTTTGGTTTCTGGTTACTAATAGGGTTTCGTGGTGGCTGAGGAGAGGGGGCTGAAGTGATGTGATAGGAGAGGAATGTAGAGTTTGGGGGTTGTAATGGAGGAATGGAGCATAGGAGGGTTTGGAGCCTTATAATATCCACCAAACGAGAATTGGGCCGAGTCCCCTCAAAAAAAAAAATTGAGCAGAGTCTCCTCAAAAAACAATTGGGCTAAGGAAAATCTGATCTCGTCTTGTGAACAGAATCAAATTTCAGAGAACCGAAGCTGTTTCTATTAACTGATCTGGTTCACTAAAGGATCGGATCAGATTTTCCACCAACTTTCGCCCCCATAGTATTTAATGATTTTCGAATGCGGTTTTGAGAAAACGAATCTGTTCCTAAGTGACAGAGAAGGTTTTTTTTTCCAGTATTTTATATTTTTGAAAGCTCCATCACTAATAATTTAAGAATAAATACTTTCCAAACACTTTAACTAATAATTCAAGAATAACCTTTAAGACCAAACTCTTTCCAAATAATTTGGATTAGAAATAATCTTGAAAATAATTCGTCTTCTTTTCTTCCATTGTTTATCCTAAATGTGCACACCCCCACACTAGTCATCCCATCACGGATCTATATCAAGGGGTAATAATAATTGTCAACTAGTGGACTTTGAAGAATAAACCCTTCTTGATGTTAATCAAGCGCTAATAATAATACTATGACTTATAAGTAATGAATAAATCCTTCTTGATGTTAAACAAGCGGTGATAATAATAATAATAATAATAATAATAATAATAATAATAATAATAATAATAATAATAATAATAATAATAATAATAATAATAATAATAATAATAATAATAATATATAAATATAATAATAATAGTAATGATAATAATAATAATAATAATAATAATAATAATAATAATAATAATAATAATAATAATAATATGACTTATAAGTCATAGGCGATACAATTGTAGGTATCTTAAACTGTATGCCACGCGGATTCAGGTAATATTGCTCCACAACCAAAGGGTTAGGTTGTATTGGTTCTTGGATGTTGAGCACACGTTCTTTAGCAACTAAGTAGCTTTCTCTTTCAAGAGCATGGAGAATAGATGCATAGTTAGAGGCTTTGTAATTTGCATCAACAATAGCAAAGTTATATTGATGCATCACGAAAGTAATAACCTTCTTTGCAACACTGTGCTTGGCCTCAACTAAGGTAGCACAAGCATTTCTAAAGATACATGCTATCACATGTGACTGTGAGAGCACCTAATCGTCCAGCCACGAAGTGTGCTTACAACCATTAAAGCATATGGTTTCCAATGGAGTTAACAAAGCTTGAGTGTGCCTGACCACCATAGGTAAGACACTCATGTTGTAAAGTTTAACGTGCCTAATAGAAGGGCAAACATCTAGGTACTCAACTTCAGATGGCATGCCTGATGACAACCATTTCTCAACACCTTCAAGCTCAATTCTCTTAAGTCTATACAGGTGTTCTTATCTATCAAGCATACGTCTATTGCCAGCCGTGAAATCCTCAACATGGACACCGTATTTACCAATGAGGTC
Source organism: Beta vulgaris subsp. vulgaris (assembly GCF_026745355.1). NCBI lineage: Eukaryota > Viridiplantae > Streptophyta > Magnoliopsida > Caryophyllales > Amaranthaceae > Beta > Beta vulgaris. The sequence continues at coordinate 18,157,424 of NC_079204.1, read as the reverse complement.
ACGAAATGCTTATTCAGCAGCTCTTTTGTACGATTCATCTAGGCTGCTAGCCTCCCCACCAACATACATATAAGCAATTGGCCCACACTCTGTCCTAACAACTATGCAAGCGTTGTTCTTAGCTAGGTTGACAACACCATAGGTGGGAACTTGGAAGTTTAGGCACTCGGTTTCTGTCTTAGTAGAGGTTGGAATGGTATGCGCATTGGGTTTAGTGACATAGCTACAACATGTAAAGGTAAAATAATTCAATTTACGGTGGATGATTTTCACATAAATCAAACACAATAGGCAAAGCACAATGGCTCACATAAAGCTCTTCCAATGTTCTTCCACAACCACATGTTTATGTGGGGGTTTTCCCAAGCAAGTTCCTTTGGACAAAGCATTTCTCGACGACAGAGCACATAGCTAGAGAAAATTCTATTCCTAAAATCATGGCCATCTAACGCTACCCCAAAAGCAAGTTAACATACATTTTCAAAGTAGGAGAACCAATTATTTTTCAAACCCTTTTAGATTCATACATTCTAAATAAGAGGCTAGGACATTAAATTGGTTAAGAACAAACGACCAATGAAAGTTGGAATAAGGCAGAACTAATGGAAAAGGCAACAGTAAGCAAGCCACAACCAAAACAACACTTATAATTAGAAAAAACCAGGTTGAACACAGGTTAGTAAACATATAAACATAGGTTGTTAAGAAGGGGACAACATGTTTTTTCAGGAAAAATAATTACCAGGGATTGGTTTGCAAATTGGCAAGAACAGATTAATGCGAAGCAAATGAAATCCTACGGGAAAAACAAAAAAACAATCAGTTTAACAAGCGCCTAACAAATCTAATCCACCGACAGATCCACAAAATAATAAGTAACAAATTGTAAACTAAGATCTTAATATTTATGTTACATAGACATGAGTTGGCCACATCTATCAAGCATACATTATTTTTTGCCAGGACAAACCAACCACCAAGCCCATCAAACACTTATATCAGATTCTACAAGACATACAAACAACATATTAAACAGACTTCAGAGACAGGCCATGGGGGGGAAAACATGGTTCAAGATAATGTTTGTCAAAGTGGAGTTAAATCTATCATGATTAGAAAACCTCCTTATAAATCTACTTATAATTGATTGTCTATATGATTATTTAACACCAAAACACTGTATTTTTTTCACCACTAACCTATATGATTGCCTATATGATTAGTTTTTCACCAAAAGAATATATGATGATTGTCTAAATATCTACATGATTGTTGAATACCAAAAGAGCACCAAAAGTAAAGTTTAACATATATTATGACATGATTTCATCTTGAAAGTAAGTAAAATTTTCGACCACCACCCTTTACTCTTGAAACTGTTCTTTTAAAGGGAAAACATGCATCAAAGGGTCTAGTACAAAGCTTAGAAAATATACTTCTCCAACTTAATTCCCAAAAACAAGGATGTGACTCAAACATCAAAAAATAAACATAATGCAGACAACATCTTAACTGTGTTTCCTTTCTTTTTATACAGGTTTATGAGGGTCAAGAATTTTCAAGTTAGATTCAATGCGCAAATATTTGCCTGTTGCTTGTTTTTCGCAAGATTTTTAAGGAACTAATAAAGTGTGATAGTTTATAATCATCTTTGGAATTCTTTTTAAGAGAATTAATTAATTTGTCCAAGTTCCATTTGCCTGTATGATTAAAGGAAATTTAATTGCCAAACCAAAAACTATTTGCTAACACAAGAAGGGTATGGAGCAATGACCTACCACTTTGAGATGAAATTTCAACCTTTAGGGGAAAAGACAGAGACAAAGAGGCACTCTATTTCAAAAGTGAGTATTTATACTACAGAGTAATATGGTGAGGAAGTCCAAACCCTAGAATAGGGAGTATTATATTAGGGCAATGGCAACATTAATTGAATAAAATATCAAGTCCTATTGTACTCCATCCCTTGCTTCTGGTTTGGTTTTACACTGAAAATCAGAAACTACCCTCCTTTTTCCTGGTTAGAATCTGGTTAGAATAGAAGGAAATGAAATGTACTTTTGGGGGAGAAATCTATACAATATTAGGTGAGCTTAGTCCTGCTGCACACCTCCCCGTTTCAATTTTCTCCAAACCAAATAATAAAATGAATGGCGTAATTCATAATTAGCTAAGCGTTCTCTATGTGGTGATGATGATGATAATTAATTGTATAATTCATAATTACTTCATGACTATTGGTTTAATTCATAATTCATTTTTAGTAACCAAAAGAACATAACTAATTCATCTTTCTTTATATGATTATGATAATGATATTTTTTGCAACCAAGAGAACATAACTAATTCATCTTTTTCTATATGATCATGATGATGATTTCACAATTATCAATCAATCAATTATAAATTACAAAACTGAAAACATAGTTGGAGCTTCATTCCCCTTGCCCATCAAACACCCAACCATTGCGGTTGTTGCCACACGTAATTTCGTGGTGAATCAAATCAAGTAACTGACCCAACAATCCCTGAATTGAGCCACATCCAGAATCTGACACGGTCGTTGTACGTGCCAAATTAAATACCTAACTTAGCCTAATATAGGGTAAGAAAGGGTCGAATCCACAAGGAAGCAAAGATTAATCAAGGGTTGAATGTGATTTAGCGAGCTAAGCCTATTTTTGGGGGTTTTTGAAATTAGTGAACAACTAAGAAATTAGGAACTAAGAAGCTAACAAATAGATTAAATAATACGAATTAAACTATATTAAAAGGACACTAGGGATAGGGGATTCACGAGCTAACAAATTATCAACCAAATCGTCAAGCCAAGGGGATTCAATAGGGTCGAGGGGACTCGATCACTCAAATGCTTCCCAATTACTCTCTCGAGCTAATTAGGAGGACTTAATCAACCGATTTTACCTATTCTTATGGTAAAATCGGTTAATCTAGTATTTCCACAACTCATAGTGATCCAAACGAGGTCCTAGGGAGTCAAACACCTATTCTCATGGTGAAGCCAACCTATAATCTAGCTAAAGGTCTATCTAAGATTTCATTTCTCAATCCTTCACCTCAGATTTCCACAACAAGTTCAAATGGTGATCAATCAAATAAACAAGGCAATCAAATTAGTTAGACAACACAATCTCACCCAAAGTACACCCCCAAGCTTGACTTTTAAGGCCAACTCATGGTTAGCAAGGTCATCCCCTTCCCCTAGCTACTAATCTACTCACTAGCCATAGAAAGGGATAAATAAAAAGCTTGAAGCAACAATGGTGAAACAATAATGGTGAAAATCATATCTAATAAGCTAATCATCAACTAATTACTACTAATCAATACCAAAGCAAGATAAAACAAACATAAAAGCAGATAAGAGAAAAGATAGAAAAATACTCAAAGATGGATGATATTCAAATGCAAAACTCCATTGAAATAGCTTAAATAACCCACATTCAAAAGTTTAGATATAGTTTCTCTCTCTAGGTTCTACTTCTCTCTCTAGAAACTCTCTCTCATTAGAACTAATTAATTTTTTTTTTCAGGAAATTAAAACTCCCCTTGAGAATTATTACAAAATTGGTTTTATACCCCGTAGAAATAAGGACAAAGTTGTAAAACACGAAACAAAAAGAATCGGGATCTGGGCATTGGAGCGCTCGCTCCAGTGCTTGGAGCGACCGCTCCTGCACCGCTCCAACTTTCTGCCAGCCTCATTCGACGACGGAGCGCCCGCTCCTCTGTTTGGAGCTTCTTCCTTGCATATCTCTGCTTCAAAACACTCCAAGAACACATTAGGTGGGGGGGGGGGGAGAGGAGGGGGGTAGAATGCACATGCAAATGAAATGACCTATATGCAACCTAATAGTATGCAAATGAACTAAAACTAAATGCTAAACATGAGAGTATGAGAAAAGATGGAAAAGGGAAAGAAAAAGGAAACTAAATGGCCTAAAATGAATCTAAATGATCTAAACTAAATGCAAATAAGTGAACCTAAAGTCCACTTATCAGAATCCATAACTAAACATTGGGCCCTAAGGTGGAACCTAAAACAATTTGATTAATCTCAACTTCAATTAGCAAAGAAAAGAAGAAAAGAAGAAAAGAAAGAAGATGAAAGGAAAAGAAAACCCATTTTAATTGATGGAGGATGGAGAATTGAAGTGAAAGAAAATGGCGAAGAACAGGTAGGTGGAGATGAGTAGAAGAAGAATGATGCATATGTGAGGGTGAGGAGAGAGACAAGACTGAATCCAAAGGCACCAAATTGATTTCAGAGACAACTGGTAAGGCGACCAGTGTCACGTGAAGGACGTGTAAAGCTTGAAGGTTGCTTCATCACGCGAGATGCACGGGATGCGTTTGTGAATAGTAAAATGCAGCTATTTGTGACTCAGATCACTGTTCAAATGAACAGTGTTGAGTATTGCAACTTTTAAAATGTCTAAGATTTAGAAAGATATGAAAAAAAAAACAACTCAAAAGAACACAAAGATTTTATGAGGAAAACTTTACTAAAGTAAATAAGAAATAAAAACCTTGACCACAAGAGATTTTAAACTCCATTTTTTTAGGGTGAGGAGAATCTTTGACAAGTTGGGGAGAGTAAAGGAATTTTAACATGTCAGGAGTGAGAACCAATTTCAAAATCTATCGAAATTGGAAGAGGTGCTCTAAACAATGAGTTATTCTTACTTTCAAATTGATCGTTTACTATTATAGGACAAGAACCTAAGTACAACCTATTACTTTCAAAGGTCAACGATTGATTTCCTCAACAAACTCAAGTTTCCAACTGTGGGTTTTTTTTAACTATTGTGTGACTTAACTCAAATTTTTCTCACCTTTGCTCTTGCTTCACTTCTATATAATATACCATATTTAACCTTTTTTGATAAGGAATTTGAACGTTGAACCATGTATACATAATCTACTTATATCTATGCATACATCAAACAAAATCCTTTTTACCACGTGTCAGTCACTAAAAGCAAATGTCATATGCCGTTCAAGCATTAAATATGGCAAATCATTTCAGCAGCCATGTGTAAGAGATGTGGATTTTTTTTGGGTGAAGGAGATGTAGATTTTTTTTTTTTGGGTGAAGGAGATGTGGAATTATAGTACAAATGAAAGGACTCGTTTGGTTACCGTTGGAACTTAATTCCCACGAAAAGTCTTATTTCATGGTAAGCAAATTCCCTTGTCTATTTCGTAGGAAGTGGCTTTGGGTGTTTGGTTGAGCATAGAAATTTATAATTGACACAAGAATTTCTAATCACCGGCCAAGGGGGTTGATTGGTGATTGATTTCCTATACTTCATAGGAATTTCCATTTCATGGAAATTCTATTTTCCATAAATTTCCTATTTCCTGCATACCAAACAACTACCCTATTTTGTACCTCCTAAGAAATCCAAATTCCAGTGGAATTTTAGGTGAACCAAACGACCTCAAAGGGTAGCAAATCAATTAATTTCCATTTTTTGCAAGGTAGTAAATATTTTTAAAATACTCTTTGTCCCAAAATATAGTTTCCATTTCCATTTTAGGTGTCCCAAAACATAGTTCTCGTTTCTATATTTAGTTTCACATTTTTCAGTAATTTGTCTAGAAAATCGTGTCCCCATCATTTATTTGCTTCTTGAATTTTATTTTTTGCTTTGTTTATTAACCCAAGTGTTACAATTAATGTTCTTTCACCAATTATTCTCCATTCTTTCTCCTAAAATCATCTTCTCCCATACAACATTTATTTAAATAAACTAAAATCTTACTACCGTTCTTAGATTCTACTTACCTTAATTCTTGTGAAAAATTAGAAATATGAACTATATTTTGAGACAGAGGGAGTTAAAGATATGTATAGCAAGAATAAATTCCTTGATTGCAGCTAGCAAGTTTGATCCAATCAATTCATTTTGATATATTCGAAAAGAAGTATTAAATTTCATTCATCAAATCAATCTTTCTTTGATCCAATCAATTCATTTTACACCAATATAGTCATTCAAGCTTGCAAGAGCTATGTACTTTTATTTATTTTTCTCTTTATTGCTTGAATCCATATACATGTAGCCTATTCGTATCTTTTTTTTACTTTTTTTTCCGTGAAAATATGTGTTGTTTAAAAAATCTTTTCTTTCTTTTATCTTTTCTTTTGCGTGAATGCGAACTTGTTTTCCTATTACCTATTTTCAAAAATTTTGAATAAACTTTTCCACGGCCTTTGAACGACATGTTTAGTCATACTTCACATCCAAAACACTCACATACATCAAAACTCTTAAACACATATTCAAACTTCATTAATTTCATATTTCATAAGTTTTAAAATTGCTCCTCTTGTGGGTTATTATATAAGACTCAAGCGACAAAGTTATAAATCATGAGAGTCAATTCCAATTTAATTCTTATTTTACAAACAACTCTGTCATGATGTAGATCCTCAAAGAGATCGTGCTTTCTTGGATATTCTAACTCTTAATCTATTTTTCATATTTCTTTGTGTAATTTTATTAATATATTCACATATTCATGCTTACATGCTTTGATGCTTTCATCACGGCACATGTTTATTTTTGCTAATTACAAGACGAAATGTTTCGATTTTAGATTCAGACAATTTGGAAAACACGTTAGGTTCCCAATAATTTGATTGCATAGATATCATGTCACTAGAAATTAGTTATTCACTCATTTGTGTGTTTAACGAAACGACATAGATTAATTTTTATATTGTATAAATATAATATTTGGTTATTTATTTGCATAAACCTAGACATAAATCATATTAAGTAGAGGCTAGCAATAGGCAGATTTAATTCTTGATCATATTTGTACTGTCACCCTCTAACTTAATCTTTGGTTCATTAACCAATTATGAAGTGATGGCAGGGAAATCTACATTGGATAAGTTCCTAAGTTCTCCCTATGTTTCCAAATATCCAATTACGTTTATGATTCTTCCTTTAAACACTTGTTGGCAAATTATTTTTTTCAAAACGAACTTCAAAACTAAAACCTCTATAATGATTAGTCAAACACGCACTTATCCAGCATAGGCAATAAAAACACGCCTATGACGTGTTTCCCATGCAGAGGCACACAAGCTAAAAGAAGGGAAAGAAGTTTTGGTTTACCAGCCTCATTCATTTATCATTCTTGAAGGTTCCAACCTTCACATCAAATCCTATCTTAACGAAGCCCCCCAATCATGCGTTAGGGGAATCAAGAATCTTTGAGTTTGTTTTTACGGAGAGTGAAAGCTCAACTGAAGTTCCCCTTCATAACTTAGATTCAAAAATCCAGGAAAAAGAAAAAGGAAAAACAAATGACACAAAGGATGTCATTGCTGATTGTGAAAACCAAATTTGTGAATAAGAAAAAAGTCAGAAACTCGGGCGGAAGACAAGGTGAAAAAGGAAAAGTAAGGAGAATAGAAAATTTGGAGTGGATAGGTGATCGACAAGACGACAAGTCTACTAGATGCGCAAGGCAGTTCCCACGTTGGCCATCCGAGTTGAGAAGTTGCTGATCAATTCACCATATCTTCGAGGTTCAGGAAAAGGCGAAAGAAGGCTGCCCCAAGTATTGTGATATGCTGGCTTGAAAAGGAAGCGTGGTCCGCCTTCCTTACCTAATTCCTCTTTCCAAAGAAATTTGCTAGATTTTATGCAATATGTACTTATTGCAATGTTTTATGTGGTCAATGTAGTTGTTGTGTTAAGAATCCTCAAATTTTTGGTAACGTGGTTAGCAAAGGAGAGAATCTTTAGTTGTGTAGAGGAGAAACGTTCACGGACTTTTAAATACTGACGGAGTTGGTTGCCATACTTCACATTATGTCTATAATAATTAAGAAACACAAATGCTTGGAAAAGACGGTCTCATGCTAGTCTTAACGTAAGATCTGCCTAAGTACAAGAGATATATGTTTTTCAAATTGAATTGGGTATCAATTCTCACGATAATTCTTGGCATATTAGTTAATTTTTTGACGAATTAGTTAAGTATTTTACCATTATTATTTTGTGTTGGTAATCTATATGTAGAATTAAATTATTATTTAGTTAGCATATCCATTATATTAGTTAGTGTTGTTCTACAATTAGTTAAGATCTATTGAGCATTTTTTAGTTTCCAAATAGAAACCAAGAATAACTTTTTTTATGAATCTAAAATGTCAAATACAAAAGACAATTTTTTTAAAAAACTTAAAACAAACTAACATTTGGAGTAATTGTGCCCATTTCAGTTTGGTTCTTGGATTTTGATTTTTTTTTTTTGTCTTCTCAAAATGACTTTTCTTCCTTGCACTTATTCCATTTGTTTTTGCACGGCTCCAGTCTAAAATACCACTATAGTTGTACTTGATGAACATTGTTCATCTACAATTGGTTTTGTAGTTGAGACTTTGTTTATACTTGCAACATTGTTTTCGTAGACTTCTTGCGGTACCTTTCTTGCATCTTCATTATGTTGACTTTTGAGAATGAGATTTTTAGAGCTTTTTTGCGGTTTCATATCGCCATGGGGTTACGTTGTTTATAACCGCTCCAGAGATTTCTCTTTTTCACACTTCGCTTTTTGCAAATTAAATCTATTCCACCTTTTGCACATGAACCTATGTGGTATTGTTGTGCTTGAACGCATGTGCATGATTCTCAAGGCATGAAAACATAATAATCCTGGCAACATAACTTTTACATCATGTTGTATAATCATATAAATAAATTAATAACCTAACATTTATGCATTAGTTATGTTTTTCATATAAAAATGTAAAAACTTTTAAACACAAAATTTTCCTCCACAATCCTTCCTTTTTTTTCCCCTAGTGAAAAGTTAAGTTTTCAACCAAAATGATCTGACATGTTTCTTCAAAGTTTTTGAAAGTGCAAGTTATTGTCTGATCATGGATAATATATACTACTCTATGTAATGAATTTGGGTCAAATTCGTCTTTCACTTCAAACATGATAAACATGTAAGGTGAAACAATAAAAAAGTAAGTGTTTGTGATTGTCATTGAAAAATCGTGCTCATATTTTACATACTTTCAAATTTAACAAAGAATTCAGGTTGTATGCAGAGACTAGAGGAGGAAAACAACGCAAGTTTTAGGGCGTCTTAATGGAGTAGAGAAGAAAGAGAGAATGATTTATGCGTGATACTATAATTAGGCCAAATAAAATGCGTTATAATCTCGTTTATATGATATAAATAATATACTTTAGCGCTTAACTAATTCATTCAAAAGCAATTTAAAGTTACAATAACTAATAGGTCCAACCGATTAACTAATTACGATGTTGGTTTTAATGCACGTGCGTGATGTCAGCATGACATCAACTAGTATCATGTTAACACTAATGTGATAATGTCTCTTAAAAAAGTACTCATTAAAAAATCAAAGTGATTAGTACATACACATGTACGTAGGATGATAATCATACACACGATGAACATGAAAGGCCAGATTATGGACACAAAGACCGATTCCAATGAACATGTACCAACAGAGATGTACATAATGACGTGAGCACCATCTAAGCTTTGATTTTACTTGATTAGTATATATACACATCTTAGGATGAGAACCATACGCATGATGAAGATGAAGGACTAGATTATGATTACAAAAAGCGATACCAATGAACATGTACCAACATAGATGTACATATGTTCATTTGACTTATTGTCCATGTACATGTGTTTATTTAGCTTGTTATCTATGTGCATATACACCGTACTTTATGTACCGAAGTGTGCACCATCTATATATAATCTATCTATACAAATATATTAGAAGGCGTGCAAAAACAAGAAAATGTGCCACGTGGCGCTCTCCATAGAGAGTTTTAGTCCATGTAATCCATGTACAATAAAAAAAATTAAGAAATTGCATAGTATAGGGTTTGATCCCAAGACCTCAAGTACATATACTAAAGTTTTAACCACTATGCTAAGTTGTATTTAATATTATTATCATAAAGTATTATATTAATAAATAATTTTTTTCTTACCCGGGATATAGCCCGAGCCTAATAACTAGTAAATATATTAAAAGACGTTTTTATCAAAGGAACAGTGCCATGTGATACTCTTCTCAAACTTCTAATATACATGTCCATGATTTCATTAAAAAATATTAACGATGTGTAGCTATTAGGAATCAAACCTATGACCTTTGAAATGAAATGTGAGAGTTCAACCATCAATCTACTATAATTTCTATGGTTAATGTTTCAAAGTAAAACATAATGAAGTCTTATAATTATATGTAACTATAAAGGCTTAGACAAATATTTTGATGTCTAACACTTTTATTAAGGTAATAACATTCTCCCACCCTTATTTCATTGACATTTTTTTTTATCCCCAATTCTTTGCAAATTTTTTTAAAAACAACTTATCATGCTATACATCCATTTTCCAATGTCACACTATAAAGAAAATTATAAAAAGCTAATAAAATCAATTATGAAACTTATGAATTATAATATATTTAATTTGATAACTATAACTGCACGGGGCATCGTCCCGGCCAAAAATAGAGGAGAGCTTAAAAAATTGATTTAAACTTTGTAAAGAGAGCTTAAAAAATTGGAGGGTATTACAAAAAAACTAAATTGTTTTTGTTAATCGCTTCATATTACACGTCTACACTCTTGAATCTTGATTAATGGGCATACTGTCGTCCTTTCTCTTGCCCCTCCTCTTTAGACCTCCACCGGCGTCGGCGCCCGGAATTCGATTTCTTCCTCGGTTTTATCACCGAGTAGCAGCCCCATTAATGGCGGCGCATAAAAGATCCGGAGAAAATTCACCGGGCACTATTCAATTCAGCCCTGCCGTCGACAAAATGCAAGAATCGCTTCACTCAAATCCCACTGGTAAACCCTCAATTTCTAAATTCATTTCTGGTTAATGTAATTTTTCCTGTTGATTCTGAAACTTCAATTAAGTACTACTATCATTTATTTTGAGGGAAATTAGTGAAATTAACAATTTATGTTGGATTTCGAACTTGGAAACTGGGAAAATTTGTGAAGTTTTTGGTACTGGGTTGAGAAGTTTTGAGGTTACAATATCTCATAAGTCATGAATCATAGTATAAGATCTATGTTACAATAATTTATGTTAAGAAGGCCCGTTTGGTAGTCGTTAATGAATTGCGGTAATGGGAATGAATTTTAAGTGGAATGTTATTAGGGAAGCATCCTTGAAATCTCCATGAAGATGCATGTTTTTTGTATGGGCAAACAATCTCACCCATAAACTTGTCTTTTTGTTTTCAAAGGGAAGCAATTTTGATTACCACTCATTACCACCTACAAGGTGGTATTGGATGAGAATGAAAATTCAAGACGAATAGTAGGCACTTTAAGGTAAATTAGCATTACTATGGAAATGAACAATGATATTCTTCACAAATTTATACATAAATTCATTCCCATTACCACCATTTATAACCAACTATCAAACGGGTCGTTAGGAGTAATTTTGGTACCTAAAGGGGTCTTTTAGGGTAGACCCCTTGTTTAAAAGTGGCCCCTTAGCTTAAAAAGGTAATACAATCCTTTTAACTTAAAAAGTGATTTTTTTTTCTTTAAAAAAAAAGTAATCCTCTTTTTGTGATATAAAGTGAGATGGACTTTCTTTAAAAAAGAAAAAAAAAAGTGATATGGACTTATAATAATTTTATTGTAAGTAGAAGACTTACTAGTTACTCCCTCTGTTTTCTTTAATTGCTACATTTTCCTTAAATGGTTGTTGACTTATTTCTCTTTAATTGCTACATTTTTCTTATTTGGGGTACTTGACCCACCATAAAGTAATACTATTATAATTGTTTTTCTCTTTTTCCACCCAAAAGTATTACTTTTTCACTTTTCCCCATTATTTTACATTAAATAGGCTAAAAAGTACCATCCAAAAAGCTAGAAAGTGACATTTCCTAAATTGTTGTGCATACAACGATATAGCAATTAAAAAAACGGAGGGAGTATAAGTGAAGAACCTATCTGGCATTGACGAAAATAATATCCTTGACCTTGTGTGATACTTAGTGAGTAACGGCTTGATGCTACTTAATGTAATGTTGATTAATCTTGAAATGGAAGCGCAACATTTACGTTAGAGCAACTTTCCGGTAAGGTTGCCTCCTTAACATGATAGATTGAGTGTTCTGTTGGATGCTTAAACATGCGTAAGTTCTAACTAGTTGCTTATGGAATATCAGACTCCCATCATCAGCATAATAGTTATGTATATGATCCAATTTATGTTCGAGAAAGATAGCTCACTTTCTTCAAACAAGTAGATGATTGGATTCTTTGAATACCTTTCTTAAGTTGAGTGATGGGGAGTGGATGGACATGACAAAACTATTATAAGGATTAAGGGCTAGTTTGATGATATCATGTTGATTTCTTAGTGGTAAGGAGATGCATCGATAAATGTGACTATTGTTTTCCAGAATAATGGAGTATTACTAAATTGGACGAAGGTGGTGTACCGCGTAACAATGATAATCATTATTGGGATTAAATGTGATGTACCTCCCAAAGGATTGAATGATGATTCTAAACTTTAGGACTATAGAACACTCATTTTGACAAAGGAACACTTGAAAACTATGGATAGTTAACAAATTGCAAGGACTAACTCAATGGCTTGGGGTTCTAGAGATAAGACTTATTCAATCTCTCCTAGGCTTATCACTAAGACTCACAGCAATAAGGGTTAGCAAACACTTGAGACAAACTCAAAGTATAAACTATAAACACAAAGGTTTTTTTATAATTAATCAAAACTAAACTTTTCATAGCTTAAGCTCTCCTTGTATAGGAAATAAGAGCAGTCAAATGAAGTACAAAACACACATAAAAAAACCCTAGCAAATCAGTCCTAAGCTACGGTTTAGGAGCTCATGATGCTCCTTGATTTACGCCCCTAATAACTCCACTTGATGGGCTGTTACAAGGAGGTTACAAGAGCATAATTTAACCCTGATCTGATGCTTAGAATTTCCCTTGCAATCAGCAAACCACACACCTAACATGAGCTTTACTTGATGAATTTTATTACAACTCAAATCAACAAAAACAAATAGAATATTTATGCCCATAACAAAACTATGGGCTACTCATTTGGACGCCTATATTACGCCATACTTGTTGTTGTTGCAGCATTTAGGCCTTCATTCATGTAATCAAGTGATGCAATTGAAAATCCAAGAAAAGCCACATCTTCATGACCCAAAGAAAGCTTAGAGAGACTAGCATTTGGTTCAAAATGCTAGGGAAATGGCAAGTCTAGCACCCCCTTTTTTTTTTCTGGGGTTTGCTCTTCATCAGCATCTTGCTGCAATTTTTTAAGAAAGTAGCTTAAGGATACTCAATGCTCTATCTTTTTGCATTTTAGCCATTATGTTGATGTTTTTACCCTCTGGATAAACTGTAGAGTATTGAGTTTTATGTTTTAAATTATCCAGATGGGTGGGATAGATGTTGGGAGGAAGGATTAACGCCGTGGGATTTGGGGAAACCAACCCCAATTCTGCAACATCTTCTCCAAACAGATTGTGTTCCTAGGGGCAGAGTTCTTGTCCCTGGATGTGGTAGTGTGAGTTTCTTTGTTAATGTTACATTTTTTTTTTGTTATAACTGTGCTCATAATTTTTTAATCTCTGTTTTCATTAATATATTATATATGTCTACGTGAGCTTCATGTGGACATCGGCCCTCAAGTTTATGCCTGGAGATAAGCAGGAATGTCCTGTAGTCTGGCACTTGGAAATTTGACTTTGCCTTCTGCACGTCTTGATGTCTTCTACTAGTGTGAAATGAGTCCAGCTAGCTGTTCATTGCTCAATTTATTCAAACCGCCATCACATTCTATGTGTGTTGTTTACTAGGATGCTCCTGTTAGATGTATTTGACTATTTCCTTTTGGCTCCCTTTGTTCTACATATATATATGGTTCCATGCTACATTCACTTGACAAGTGACTCAGCTTACCTATTGAGGAACCTGCTTATGCTTGATTCTTGAATACTTTCCCGAAAGATAATTGGTGTTGTTCTTTATTGCTGCTACATACAAGTTGGTTGGATCATGAATCATGATGCAGACTTTGTTGTCCTTAATAAGAATGATTGATTTGCTACCTACCTGTAGCATATCCTATCGTCTTCATTCATAAGTTCCTGCCTGCCTTCGGTCAATGCATCACATTTTTCTATTACAGGGTTATGATGTGGTGACACTAGCATCTTCTGAGCGCTACGTTATTGGATTGGACATATCAGAGGTTGCCATAAAAAAAGCAAGAAGGGTGAATTTTCTTCTCTCTTTTTTGTGGCTTATACTTTCCATTACTTTCTTACTTCTTTTTTTCTAGCAAAATAACAAAAATATTATCACTTGCACTGGAATCTGTGCAAAGCTAAGATAGTTCATAGCAACTCCTTGTTTCTCTTGGTGATCTAGTTTTTCTTCTCCATGTCCCTTCAGCCTTCTGCTTAGCGTGTTGATACAGATAATGGTTATGGGGAACATTGGAACAATTTAGAGTCTCTCCCTTTTTTCTTATCTAAAGTTTATAAGACACAAGCAATAGTAACCGAAGACAGACATGCAATGTCTTCAGTCTTGTATCACGCCAGATAATTTCTGGGAAAAGAGCTGTGTCTTTGAAGGAGTTGATAGTATTGCTACTTTTGCTTTTATAATCTGCTTTGCACCAAAGCCAAATGGCACTTGGAAGTATTTCAGTTCTTCATCCTGTTTGGGCCCAAGAATCCATTGGAGTAGGTTTTTTAATTTCTTGTAACTTTGTCTAGCTTGACTCCGTTGAATTCATCTGTCTAACACTGGAATGGGTGGACAAGGAAAGGAAGCAGGTTTAGTCTCGGATTAAATATTGTTTAATGTGAAAGAATTATAAACCCAGGGAGTAGAGAGTTTGGACCACCTACAAGCCAGAAGGAGGTTCCATCCCAAAATCAATTGACAATGGGTGGAGTAGCTCCTCAAGGTTTATAAGTTGGTAAAATTCTCTCATCTTCTCCAATGTGGAACCAATTACATATGCACAACAAGGGGTCTGACAATAGCAGTGCACAAGTTGAATTCCACAGTGCAGTGATTTCGTCCCGTCGGATTTTCTGTTTTCTGCTCCAGTATATACATAATCTGTGTTTTGGTTATTGAAAGGTTGCTGATTTATGCTCTTCGTCAAGACTTTTCTCGCCCCGCAGTTTCACTGCCTGGCTATTAAGGTCCTCCAAATTAAAAGTGGAGACTTTCTTCTCATGCAATAACAAGTTATGTACAACAACGATACCAATGCCAAAGTCTATTTCCCAATAGGATGGAGTTTGCTGAATGAGTATGAGATTTTATCTTCAGTGGTTGTCCACATAGATCTTTTACCCCCTTTTTCTTATGTCAAATGCTTTATGCTCCCGCAAACTTGATTTCATCCCAATAACTTAGAAGTTAGTCGCAATGTTATTCCCGGTCTCCCTTGCCTAAAACTTAGAATTTAGAAGCCCATACTAATTTGACACCAGACTCTGGAGAAGGTATAGCTTTAGAGTGACACCTAGCAACCTTTGCATACGTTTTACCACACAGGTCTAGGACGTGGAGCACGTGTTTAGTAGGGACTGCGCCACAGACATATCATATTGGCTTTCATGGATGTGAGTATGTTATGAAGTTTTACATTGGTTGTTAACTACTGCAACCCTCCTTCATCCGGGATTGGCATCAGTGTGTGGGTAATCATAAGCGAAGTTACGACCTTTTGACTCTAAATTAATTAATTCATACCGCTGCAGTTGTGCTTGCTACTTTTGTACGTTGAACAAAAATCTACTAATCCTATTCCACCTCTCAAACTATTAAGAGTACCATTATTTTGCGGAAATGCTGTTAGGAACTGCGTTTTAGTTGACTTGTACCTGTTAATCTGATGTTTGGAAATTTAAGATTGATCCTGTTTTATGACTGATGGAAAAGTTGGAATTGCAAATTGCTTCTAATTAGCATCGTTAATGCTGTCTGATCAGCTGGCGTCATGCTCATTGAATGCAATTTAGTCTTTCTTTCTTCCTGCACATTGACACTTTTGCCATTGGGTGCCCAAATAATTGTTTGATCAAATCTTTAATTACTTGTAAATGACTCTTGTCTCTTAGAAATTATCCTAAATGATTTATCTAGACAATATCTCTTGAATCTGCAGTGATTTAGGCCCTGTTCTTTTGGACTGAATAGAGCTGAACCGACCAAAACTGAATTTTGAACCGAACTGAAACTGGAACTGAAGCTGAGAGAAGAAACTAGCTAAGCTGAATCGATCTGAACTGAATTTGTCTAAAACTGAACTGAAGTTGATTTCCATAAATTGAGTCCAAAAGAACAGGGCCTTATTCCCAAGCTGATGTTTGACTAGAGCTTAAGATCTACTCAGCAGCTCAAAGTTACTTAATTTTTTTTGTAATTTATGGTCAAATTTCCGTAAAAGCTTCTTTCGGAATATGGAAAAACACCTTAGTTGCATCCCTGGTGGATTCTGTTTTTAAGTCTTGTTTCATGGATTCTTAAACGTGTTTGATTTCATATTTTGTTGTACCTTGCTGAATGATATTGGTATTCTGAACTGCTTCTAACTAGTTTCCCGAACTAGCTAGCAGTATCATCCCCTGATGCAAACTATTTCTCTTTTCTGCAAGCAGACATTTTTACCTGAGAGCCTGTTCAGTTGTTTGATTCCATATTTTATTGTACCATGCTGAATGATATTGGTGTTCTGAACTGCTTCTAACTAGTTCCTGACTTTAATATCTCATCCAATCAGCTGGCGATATCATCCCCTAATGTGAACTATGTCTCCTTTCTGCAAGCAGACTTTTTCACTTGGGAGCCTACTCAGATGTTTGATCTCATCTTTGATTACACGTGAGTAACTCCCTTTTTTTTCTTTTTTTTTTTCTTACAGTTGTACATGGTATATCTGGACAATTTGTTCTGAATACGCAGATTCTTTTGTGCCATCGAGCCAAAGATGCGGTCAGCTTGGGCAACTCGTATGGGAGATCTCTTAAAGCCAGACGGAGAGCTAATAACCTTAATGTTTCCGGTTCTTCTCAATATCTTTTAAGCTTTTATTCAGACATTGTAGTTGTGTTCTTCTAAGATGCATTGTAAATGTCCTGGCAGTCCATCAGCAATAGTTTCATCCTTTAAGCATATAATAGAAGCAGCGACAAACGTCAATTGGGAAAGAAAAAAAACAGTGCAAACCACACCCATCAACCTTACTCTAGAAATTGTGTAGAAGCAGTTCCAATTGGACCCTTGTGTGAAAAAAATACCTACATATCACTATCAGAACTCAGAAGGTCCAGAAATTCTCGTTGGTGCTGGGCTGCTTGCTCTTTTGATTTCAGAACTGTCTTCTTTTTGATGCAGATTGATGATCATGATGGTGGACCTCCATACAAAACATCTGTTGTCGAGTAATTCATTTTCCTTCCCATCACTCACCTCTGATTTTGAATTGTTTCACTTTCTAATATTTTCTGCTGAGTTGATACTTTGAGTTAGGTAGGCTGGCTGATGCATATCTTCCATGCAGCTATGAGGAGGTGTTGTGTCCCCTGGGTTTCCATGCCATATCTATTGTCGAGAATGAGCTTGCAGTCGACCCTCGTAAGGTATCTTGATATCTAGGTTTCTGTGCTAGATTTTGATGATTTGGTCATTGTAGGTTTGATGTAGAATGCTCACATTTATCTGGATTTACTTTGCTGCTGCTGTCATTTTTCATATTCTTGCACTTCTCTAGTCTCTATTACCTCTATCCCTAATTAATAGCCGGTATTAGACTTTGCTGGTCTAAGATCGTGAACTTTGATCATGAATTTGCTAAAAATTGTATTGAAATAATAATGTAAAAATAACCTTTCATGGTCAAGGTTGACGACTTTTTGGACCAGAAGTCCCTATGGCCTTTAATATTACCAACTAGGGTAGGACAATCATTTTTTTTGGGTATAAGGAGGTGGTGGGAGTTGGTTGATTCGCTTTGTCTCCTATCCTAGACTTGAGCGCCAATCTTTTTGTTTCTTGTAGGGAAGGGAGAAGCTTGGAAGGTGGAAAAGGACGACAAGAGCATCTCTCTTATGAATTGGTCAAAGACTTTGCAAAATATACAAAAGGGTATTTTGTATAGCCAACATAAGTGCGGGTGCGAGGTATGATTAAATCAGCATGATGCATGGATTGTATAATCTATGAACAAGAGTATATTGTTACAATGTTTGTGACAACTACCGCGGTATTTTAGGTATTCTCTCACCATATAGGGAGAGTGATTGGGAAGAAATTTGAAGCATGCAGTGTAGCACTACTCGTCGTGCCTGTTGTTTCCGATATGTGAATAGAATATTACTTATTAGATACCAGAAACTTGTGTTTTGGATAGATGTGTATCTAATGAGTACATGATTTATGAAGGTCAAATGAGGAAGTACCTTCACGTTACTGGCGTATTATATCGAGATAACGAGTAATGAGACAATTCATATATTGACATTATGTGCTCATATTAAAAATCCCTAGCGTTATATGCCCGCTTGTATTTACTAAAAATCGCCCGTATTTTCCCTTTAAATGCCCCCATACCCCTCTCATACCCCCCATACCCCCTCTTCACCCCATTCTTACTCTCTCACCTCTTATCCAACCTCACTCCACTCCAACTTTATCACCCATTTCTCACTTGCACGACCACCACCCAGCCACTACTACCACCACCACCACCACCTTCGGCACCACCACCACCACCATTGGCGGCCAACTTAGAGCACCACCACCACCCGCAAATCACCTCCATCGGTAGACTACCATCATCGAAGCCACTACCACCACTGTGGCCAAACACCACTATCGGAGCACTGCGGACCACCATTGTCATAATGTCCGGCGAAGAACTATCAACCCTGCCAGCATCACCGGAATGGAATGTGGTAAGTTTTTAAAAATAAAAATTCTGCCACCAATGCCCGATAATGTTTTTTTTTTGTTTTCTCTTTCCTCGGTGGATGAAACGAATCCATGGAGGAAACGAAGATCTGTTTTGTTTCTTCCACCGATAAAACGAAAAAAAACATTGTAACTGTGTCTCTTAGTTCGTAAATTATTTATCTAAAATATAATTAATAAAAGTTTTCTGATTAGCATAGTTATTGTGAAAATATATTAATGTTGTGTAATTATAAGTTCAAAATGAATATATGCTTGCGTATTGTTGGAACTAATTTTTTATAATTTGCTATTTTGTTAATGGATATTTAGTTAATATTAATAGTTGTGATTAATTAAGTTATTAGTAATGATTGTCAATAGTGATTATATGTTGTCTAAATAGTAAATGTTCAAAAGTTTTAGGTTCATTTGCCGGATTTTGGGGGTGATTATATTGATTATAATCACATGTTTTATAATGAAACGATTTAGGCTGAGAAAAAGGAAGTACAAGCTTGGGTTAAACTAGGGCACGTAAAATTGGGTTTGTGATGGTAATTTCGTCAAATCATAGACTCGAGTCTAGTTATCGAGAGTATGTTTATATGAGATGTAATCGGGATGAAAGAGATTGGGATGAAGGCAGGGATCTTAGCGTAGCAGAACGTGTAGCTACATAAACAAAAGCATGTGGATGTAGTGCGAGAGTTAAGATAATGTTTTTGGATTACCCTGATCGAACGAGATGGGTGATCACAACAGATACGGGGATAAGTGGCATGCACAATCATTCATTTATTACCGTGATGGTCACCGACCCATTAATGACCTTAGTCCGACGACTAAGGTTTTCGTTCGCGATATGATTAAGTCGCACGTTAGGCGTACTAAGTATCATGAAAGCCGTTAATGAGAATTTTTTTGATGATTATCCAAATATGAGACACTTGTACAACCTGAAGGAAAAAGATAGAAGTGAAGCAATGGATGGTAGAGACGTGATGAAAAAATTTCTCCACTTTGTTGGAGAGTACATCTACCTTCATTGGATAAGACAAGGCGAGGAGACAAATGTAATGACACAGACGTTCATGGTGCACTTTTGGTCGGCAGATATCCTTCGTACTAATCCGCATGTTGTTCGTATGGATGCAACGTACAAAACAACAAGTATAACATGTCTTTTCTGGAGCTCATTGAGATGACACCTTGTAACAATAACTTTATGGTTGGTTATGCTCTGATGGCCAACAAAACAGCTGATAGTTACCATTGAGTGTTGGACAAGTTTAGGTTGCTTATCGAGGTGAATGTTGTTTCCGTTACACTCATAACTAACCGTGATTTGGGTCGTATGAAAGCGGTACGAGAAGTGTTCCCTAAATGTACACATTTGTTATGTAGATGACATATCAACAAAGATGTGCAGAGTAAAGTGAATCACATCATGGGCCACCCGATGCTGGTCCAAAATTCTTGAAGTGAAGTTGGTATCGGATAATTGACTCCACCTTCGAGATAGGTTATTTAGCAGTTGTTGAATCCATGAGAGAGATTTACAGACGGTGGCTTAAATCATCGAATACGTGAAAACCACTTGGCTTGTGTACAAAAGAAGTTTGTTCGAGGCATGAACGGACAATGCTCTTCATCTTGGGCATATGTGCACTAGTAGAGTTGAAAGTGCACAAGTCTTAGGTTTTTAGTAGTATAGGTGCATTAGACACCATTTTTCTATTGCTCATAGTGAGATTAAAAATCAGATGAAAGAAGTGGAGAATGACGTGGAGGATTGGCTACAATCTCTCGACATTCACTCTAGTTCCTTAGGGAGTTGGAACTTTTGGAGTAGTGTCCTTAGGTTCAGGAATTTGATAGTTGTTGAACCTGAATACTTTGGCTTTGAAGCCTATAATCCACAACTGGTAGCTAGACAATTTGGATTAGTTCAATTGTTAGCTATACCTTATTTCTTGACCTGTACTGATTCTTGGATTTCAAGGGGTCGTTTTGAAGAAGGCAAATCCCTTCGAAGTAAAACTCTGAGCTTTACTTTCATGTCCATCACTCCTTGGAAATGGATCAATATAGCTGTTTGAGGCTTCCATCTATGGTGGGATCATGTATTCCCATATGACTCAAAATGTTCCAATGCTTTGGCGAACTTTGAGAATCAACTTTTCTTAGGTTATAAGTAATTTCTTTCCTTAGTTATTTTGTAACTTTCAGTGGCAATGAATATTACTAAATCTTCCTTATGCCTTTTGTTACCTTTTAGCTAAAGTTGTCAAGAAGAAGCTAAGAGTGCTTAATGGGATGAACGTGGACTTTAAATATGGCATGCTATATTGGGCAACCGTATACCACAGGGTTCCCCCCTCACATCTCTTCAGAGGATGAGAATGATGCTGCCTATGATCAAGAT
This sequence comes from Beta vulgaris subsp. vulgaris, assembly GCF_026745355.1. Taxonomy (NCBI): domain Eukaryota; kingdom Viridiplantae; phylum Streptophyta; class Magnoliopsida; order Caryophyllales; family Amaranthaceae; genus Beta; species Beta vulgaris. The sequence goes on along the minus strand of NC_079204.1, from coordinate 18,135,941 downwards.
TTCCTATTGAAATGTCCAAACGGTGGAGGACATTCAGACCGTGGGACCAATGGAGTAAATTGATCCTTTTAAGAAGGGTGCAAGGAAAAGAGATTATAAATGTCTCTCTGCCTCCAAGGACACTCAACCCCAAGAGTTAGTGGAGCAATATGATCCTGTTCAGAAGGCTACCAAAAAAAAGATATCAGAGTTGCCTTTCTGCTACTAAACCTTTGAGATATTCCAAAAGAAAACGTCCTAAGTTAGAAGCATCTTCTGACGTATAACAATACGTGATCTCTTCTGATGAGGATGATGCTAAAACCATATCTCAAATCTTTCCTAAAATCAAACTTTCTGGAGTCAAAGCGGGTATGGATACCATCTTTTATTCTCTTTTGTAAGAAGTTTCATTCTCTAAAATACTAACATGTTTTAATTTCAGGTTCTTCTGGTTTGAAAGAGTCAGGGCCTCTAGTGATCCTTCTTCTGAGAAGCCATCACCTCTTGACTTTGCCAGCGAACCTTCAGTAGATATTTCTAAAGTGGTTGACCCATGATTAAATTCCAAATGTGGTTATGTTGATGAACCCATCATCAATCATCCCAATTTCTTGACAAACGATGTTAGAGCCTGTGGCTACATCTTCTTTGGAAGGACGTGAATAAATTGAGCATCGTAACGTGGAGTTTCCTAATGAAGACTTGCTTCATCAATTTAATGAGGATCCCTTCGAGTCAACTCCTTTAGATGTTGATATTCCAAGCTCTTCTGGCTCCAACAATTATCATAGCAAGCCCTTCTATTGCTAGGAGTGAGATTCCAGATGTTATTCACTTCGAGATTACACCCTTGAGGAGAAATACTGAGCTTTTGACTACCTCTGTGTTCAAAGGTTCACCATTAACTTCACAATCTTCTTCTAGGAATGGTTTGCCTTTCTTTCCTTGCAAATTCATTTTAGACTTCCTCTATACGAATCCATATCCTCATAAAACCGAATTTCACTCTCTTGCTAACTTGGCTTCTCTACTTTATGATGCAGAGGGAAGCACTCAAAAAGCAAGTGTGATGAAAGAGTCTGATGGAGGGAAAGAGGCTAATTTGCAAAAATCCATCATTATAATGAATCAGTCTGCCTCTGCTAGCAATTATTATTCCTCCAATGATGAGTCTTCAGAGCATATAAAATAAGAAGACAAGATATGGGACCTCTGCTTGACCCTAACAGATAATCCTTATGATCAAAGTTCTGCACAGACACTTAAACAGATTTTGAAATCCCTAATTTCTCAAGACTTTGAGTATTGGATACCTTGCTTTGATTATGTTAAAGAATTTCTTCTTCTTCAGCAATGAATTGCTGAATCAAGAGTTCAATCTCTCAAATTCTCAGCTCAAAACCTTCAGGAAGAGGAAGCTTCTTTGGAAACTCAAGCCAAGTCCTTCAAAAACTTCAGTAAACAGATCCAAGATTCTTTAAGTTCTTTAGATCAGAAGTTGAAGTTTCTTTCTGAGGAAAGACTGTCTCTACATAATCGCTTGGCTGAGATCAATAAAGAGGAGATCAATATTATCAATGAGAAGTTTTCACTTCAGAGCTCCATTGATATTGAAAAGACGAGGCTACACCAAGGGTGAACCAAGCTTGCCAATTTGAGGCAAGAGATGTTCAAAGACATGGCAACATTAGTGTTCTTCTTGCTATTCCCTGCGGATTTTGACCCTTACTTATCACTTTACCTAGTTTAGTGATTTAGTTAGGTTTTGTTTGACGATTAGGAGATTTGTAACGACCAAATTTCCCTTTGTCACAGACCATCATTTGCGTCGGATATGGGTAATGATGCTACAAGCCTCGACGCAAATGTGCCATTGAAGATCTGCGTCGGATGAGGACACGATGCAATTCTTAAACTATTTGCACCTAAGAATTAGCTATGTGCGACACACATGACTCCTCCATACCAACAGTAGTGCATGGTCTTAGGAAGCCATTTGCATCGCACCTGCAGCTTTGTGCGATGCAAATAGCCTACACCAGCAAAATATGCATGCTTGACTTGCGTTGGATACTTGACATTTAGTTTTATTATTTTTAAATGTTGTAGAGAGAGTATCACGCTGCACTTTCACGTGAAATATATCCCACTTTTTCCTTCCACTTGGCATGTTGTCATTGATTGGAGTTATTGGGAGGTTTCCTATTTATTGGTGTTCCCCAATTTTTCTCAATTAATGGCAACATATTAACATTGGTAGGAGGGTTTCCTTTCCATTTTTTCTCAAATGTAGAAACCTAATTTTCTATGAATGTGGATGTTCATGTACTCAAAATTATTGAACAGTAAGGAACGTGTGCTAATAAGTAGTTATATGCACCCTTTAAAGCTTGAAACTTTAGCCCAAATTTCATGGTTTTTGCAAGATTGATGTTTGGTCATGCAGTTAAGAATTCATTTAGAATTGTGGTCTCTGTCACTCACAAAATGATAGTTTGTGTCAAGGGAAAAAAAAAGGAGCCAAGGTGAATTTAAATTCGCGCTATCTTAAATTTTAAAAAATAATAAAGGACGCTTTGAGATATATAGTGAGAGCAAAATATAAAATTTCTTTCACAGTGGAGAAGAAAATATAGGACAAAAGGAGTAGTTGGTGTGACATTGGTATGAAGAGATAAAATAAATTTAGTTGCTGAAGAGTGAAGAATCCACATTCATCCTCAATAAAATTTTGCTATACTATTATCACTAGCTTTGAAGCCCGTGCGTCGCACGGGCTTGTTACTTATTTTACTTTTTACAAATTTTGTGTACATTGTTGATTTTGTATTGTTGTGAAATGAGATTTTTCAACACCATTGTATTATATACTTTCTCCGTTCTTTTTCTATTGCAATAATTAGTTGAAGATTTATATAATATTCTAAGCTTGTTTTTTAAAATCAAACTCTACTTTTTCATCATCCACACTCTAATATATATATGTAACTTTATCGATATATAGATTTTAGTTTTTGTTGTAAAAACAAATTTTTCTTAACAAATTTTGTTGCGATACTAAATTGTTTTGGTTTGTTGAGTAAGACCGAGGTTTTGAAAAATAATATATTTGATCCTGTAAATCGGACCTATGATCAAAGATTGTAATCACACACATATATAGTTTACTATACTTATAGTAATTATTATATTTATCTTAAGAAAAAAGACTAAATAATGTGTTACATTTCATCTAAATAAATATATATTTTTTCATGAGTTGTAAAACTATATATTGTCAATGGATCTTATTTTGAAGCATATTAAAAACACTCTCCAATGGTAAAAAAAAATAATATTTTGAATTAGGTAGTAAAAGTTATATTTAATTACATAATATAATAGTTTAGGTTATTTGTTCAAAACGAAAACTAATTTCTCCCAATCCAAAACTCCTTTTATATATTTAACTACTACCTTCATTTCCTAAAGATCTTCCTTATTACTGTTACTACAGATACCAATGAAAATTAATTTGTGTGGGGTGGGGTGGGGTGGGTAAAGTAGGAGAGAGAAAGTATGGATGATGAATAATATATATATATATAGTGAACACTACTTTTTTTTTAAATAATAATTAAAAATAATAACATGACATGCTTAGATGGAGCTCTCTACAATAATATTCTAAGTTTGTTTTTTAAAATCAAACTCTAATTTTTTCATCATCCAAAATTCTAATATATATGCAACTTTATCGCTATAGATTTTAGTTTTTGTTGTAACAATAAATTCTACTTAATAAATTTTGTTACAATACTAAATTATTTTGGTTTAGTGGAGCAATTAAGGTTGAGGTATTGAAAGATAATATGTCAAATTCTGTAAATTGGACCTATTATAAAATGTTATAATCACATGTTGTACACTATAGCTTGATTATTATTATATTTATCTAAGAGAAAGACTAAAAAATGTCTTACCATTCATCTAATTAAATATATTTTCATGAGTTGTAAAACTATATTGTGGATGGTTCTCATTTTGAAGCATATTTCAAGCACTCTCCAATTGTAAAAAATGATAATGTTTTGAATTAGGTAGCAAAAGTTATATTCAATTTACGTAATATAATAATTTAGGTTGTTTATTCAAAACTAAACATAAATTTCTTCCTATTCAAAACTCCTTTTATAGGTTTAAATATGTGTAAAACTCTATTTTTTATTATATTTAAAATAAAATTAATGATATGACAATCCTACGTGGTACTCTCTATTCATAAGTTATAGAACTATATTGTATATAGATCTTATTTCAAAGCATTTTTCGAGCACTATCCAATAGTACAAAAATTATAATATTTCGAATTATGTAGCAAAAGTTATATACAAATTACATAATATAATAATTTAAGTTATTCATTCAACATGAAACTCTATTTCGCTTATCCAAAGCTCCTTATATGTATTTAAATCTACATAGACTTCTATTTTTGTAAAAAAAAAATAAAAAAAAATTGATGACATGACAATCCTACATGGCGCGCTCTATTCATAAGTTGTAGAAGTTATAATATTCCGAATTATGTAGCAAAAGTTATACAAAAATTAGATAATATAATAATTTAAGTTGTTCGTACAACACGAAACTCTAATTTTTGCTTATCCAAAGCTCGTTATATATATTTTAAATCTATGAAGAACTCTATTTTTGTAAAAAAAAAATTGATGACATGGCAATCCTATGTGGCACGCCCTATGCTCCCGAAAAGTTCATCCTTTATATATATATATATATATATATATATATATATATATATATATATATATATATATATATATATATATATATATATATAATATTATATATATATTATAGGGTTGGGTTCTAATGAGAACCCTCTTATGGTGAGAACCGTGAGAACCACTTAAAATGAGCAAAAACTTCCTAAGATGAGCAAAAAAAAAGTAACAAATGAGCATAAACATAAAATAAGTAGAAAACATTAAGTTATCAAAAACGTAAAATGAACAAAAATGTAAAAGAAGAAAAACGTAAAATGAGCATAAAAAAGTTCAATGAGAAACAAAGTTAAATGAGCAAAACGTAAAATGAGCAAAAACGTTGATAAATGAGCATAAAATTGTTAAATGAGCAAAAGCATAAAATAAGTGAAACAAAAAATGAACAAAAATATTATGAAATGATCAAAATCTTCGTAAAATGAGGAAAAATGAGTGGTTCTCACGGTTCTCACCATAAGGGTGGTTCTCACGGTTCTCACCATAAGGGTGGTTCTCATATGAACTTAAACCTACATATATATATATATATATATATATTATAATATATAATATATATATATATATATATATATATATATATTTATCCTGGTATCAGAGCCAAGGGGTTGTAGTATTATTTTGTTCCTTATAGAACTTTATCATTTTGGTTATAATACTTACCATTTTTAATACTAGCTCTTGTTCTATTTTTATCCGGCTATTTTCAAGGTTTATAGAGGCAGCAAGTCCTACAAGAGGCTGTCAGACCATAGGACTACACCTTGTCTACGGCGGGTAGATTTTAGGGCTTGTACCAAGTGTTGAACCTGGTTTAAGTTCTGTTCCAGAATCATGAGTTCTATATGGAGCATAGGAACTCCATCCTCTTCTCATGGTAATAGTAGTAAAGTTAATAAGTCGGTTAAAAATGAAACCTTTACTACAAGAAAATCTTGAACAAAGTATTAAAAATTGGAAAATACCCAAAGTCAATAAAGACTGGATTTATAAAATTAGTAAAAATTATATTTTTAAAACAAATTATATTATCAAAATTCAAGAACGAGATATCCATTTAACAAAGCCTATTGATACTTTAAAATTATTTTCAGCAAAAACCTTGCAAAAACATGTTGAAAAAGGGTATCGTTACATCCATATAGGATTGGTTCAAGTAGGCTTAAAACCTCTTACAAAAGAAGGATTTAATTCTTCAGTCCTTGTGGCTCTTAGAGATGGACGATTCAAAGACTTTAATGATTCCTTATTAGGTACAATAGAGTCAAGCTTATGCATGAGTCCTGTCTCTTTCGATTGTTGTCCAAATTTCAGTGTCTCTTTAAGTGATAAGAAGATCTCATCCTCCTTGCTTTTATAAATTAAAACTCATAATTACAAAATATTCAATGGTTCTATACCAGTAGCTTTAATCTATAAAGTCCATTACAAAGCTATGATGTCTGCTTTTAATACTAAAAACATACAACATAGTAAGAAAGGAGAAACTCTCCTCCAAAACGACCTTTCTAGATCTAACATAAGAATCCCTAAACCAATACGATGGAATGATGTCAGTCTTCCTGATGATTGGTTCCTCGAGGGAGTTGTTGAACCTGAAGCGCGATCCCCATCTCTTCCAGAACCTAATACCGACTTACAACAAGTTATACAGTACTCTGATGGTAGTGTAAAACTTAGTTTTAACAGGAGCATTAGCTCCAGATATTCAGACCATTCCTCTGCTGAAAGCCTTGGAAGGTCTTCTCATCTTCATTCTATAAATAACATGCATTACAAACGATAAATCAGTTGTCCTGGAAACAATTATCCAGAAAGGCCAAGGTATTCTACCTCAGATATACCTTCACCTTCCATCCAAAATCTAGAATATAGAACCCCAAGTTCCACACTCAGCATAACGACAATCTCCTCCAGACTCGCCCTCAACCTCAGTTATAATTGAAAATATTACTAATGAGCTAAATGTCCTTGAAAAGAACTTTGAGGTCAATAAAAAATTAGTTCATGAAGACTTTTACGCTAAATATAACCTTTCAAAGAGAGCGTGGTTTTTTTAGCACTTGCAAAGATCCAAGAAAGTTATTACAACTTTTTAATACAACACAAAGGTCATATTTTTTTTTTTATTGGTTTGAACTCTATAGTTTTGCCAATAATATTGATTACCCTTTTAAATCCATAGAACTTGTCAACACCAACAAAAGGACACCCGTATGGGATACTCCAGATGGCACTGTTCAAGCTGACCATCCTCCGTTGCGACAAATATACTTCTCCACAGGTGAACACAAGGTAGAGGCCTCACCTCTAAAAATACCTCATGAATAAGACACCATAAACCTCAAAAATATTGTCCTACAAAATAATTTTACTAACATTAGCCTTAACACTTTAGGAAAGCAGCTTTCCAGAATTGAGAAATATAACCTTAAAGCTGATACAAGCTCGGTCTCTACTCATATGGATAAGATCCTCCGAAATCCGATTTTAAAACCATTTCAGATTTCGCAAAAGGCACAAAAGGAGGTCATGACTTCAAAAATCGAGTTTCTTCAGGCTATTAAAGACCAAATTAGCAGGGTTAAACCTTTGACCTCACGAATAGTCGAGGAAGAAACAGTCCAGAATAACATTATCAGTGTCCTATATTTAAGTGAGCACACTGATACCGAGACTAACTCCAACCATGACAAAACACCTGAAATAACTAAACTCTCTTGGCAAAATTTTGGTCCTCGATGTTATTCCTATAAGATCTAGTGAATTCCAAGTTGGAAGCCAGCCTAACACAGTTTTTCAGCCAAAGTATAACGCATCTTTCATTTATTAATGGAATATAGATGGCATGAGCGAACACCAAATCTTTAACCTTTTACAACAGATGACCATGGCTTCAAATGCTTATAAAACCCAATTTGATACGTCAGATAAAACCATTACAAAACTTCTAATTGCAGGCTTCTCTGGCTAGTTGAAAGGATGGTGGAATTTCATCTCACCAAACAACAACTAGATATCTTAAATTCTATTCAAACAACAGAAGAAGGAGTTCCCATTCTCAACCAGAATGGAGAACCAACCCAAGATTCTGTCTCAACCCTAATCTTTACCTTATCCCTACATTTCATTGGAGATTCCTCCCATCTAAGAGATTAAAACGCAGATCTTTTGTCTAATCTTATATGCAAGAAACTTAGTGATTTTCAATAGTATAAGAATACTTTCCTCATTAGGCTAATGCTTAGGGAAGATTCTAACCAACCCTTCTGGAAAGAAAAATTCCTAGAAGGACTCCCAACCATCCTAGGCGAAAAAGTCATAAAAAGAATCCGTGAAGATTTTGGGGAGCATATTATCCCTTATGATAGACTAGCCTACAGTGAGTTAGTTATCCTAACCTTTAAACAAGGGCTTCAAATATGTCAAGATTTGAAGCTTCAAAAACATCTAAAGAGGGAGTTGAAAGAAACTAAAAAAGAGTTAGGATCCTTCTGCCAACAATTTGATAACTCCTTCCCCCAAACAAAGACTTGCAAAGGAAGCTGTAGTAAACCAACCACTTATCAAAACCCCTATAAAGCCCGAAGGTTTTACAAAAAGATTGAGAAAGTCTTCCATAGAACAAAAACACCAACAAACGACCACGAAACTTGACTTTAAAAACATAACTTGTTTCAAATGTGGTAAAAAGGGTCATACGACTAGCTATTGTAGAATGTCTAATAAAATCCAAAACCTTGACCTAGATGATGAGACTCTAGGAAGAATTTCATCTCTTCTAATAGAATCTTCTGATGAAGAAACTGAATCTTATAATTCTGCTAAGAGTCATGGACCTCAAGTTGATGAAATAGAATCCTCATCTTCAGCGGAAGATGAACCTTATACCCTTAACGTTCTCACCAAAGAACAAAGCCTTATCCTAGATGTTATCCAGGATATTAGTAATCCGAATATGCAAAAACAATATCTTGAGCACCTTCGTGAATCCCTTGGAGAAAAACCTAAAGAAAAAGATCTCAACATGTAATCCCCCACAATTTTAAAGGATTTTCATAAATATATTAAAGTATTTATGTAGTTATATTTAAATCCAAATGAGTTTGGAAAATGATTTGACTTTTAAAAAGGGTTGACTATTTTATAAGTCAACTAAAAATATTTTTCATAGCTTAATAAAATTTGTAATGTTTTAATTAAGCATGTTTTAATAAGAGTTTTAATTATTAAAAGCATATTTGAAAAGAAAGCTTAATGGAATCGAAAGCCCAAAAGTGATAAAAAGGGAAAGGATTATTTGATGACTAAAGTCCTAATGAGCCCATCTTATTAGTCATCAAAGTTTTATTTATTAAAATCTCTTTTCCTAAGCCCAAAAGGAAAAGCCTCTATTTAAATATCCTAAAAACCCAAAATTTTACCCTACACACTTTATTTCTCTCTCCTCTTCCACGTGACATTCTTTCTGTCTCTCTCACCCGGCGCCCTTCTTGTTCTCTCTCCTCTTTGTGCGTGTTCTTCATATTTTCTCTCAAAAGCTTGTTTCTTCTTTGCTAAGTAACGTTTCTTTTTGAACAAGAAACGTCACAAATCTTTCTTTGAGCCAAGAACTTGCTGCCGCCAGTCCTGTTCGGTCCTTGCTGCTGTTCGGCCCTTCCTTCCTCCTTGTTGTGGTTGTTTTTCTTTTCTTCTTCTCTAAGATTCCATTAAAGTATTAGTTTTTATATTATTTTATTATTAATTAGCATGTTTATGATTTAAATTATTGTTTATATGCTTAAAAATATTTCGGCTATTATATGCATATTTAATAATAATTCCAGATTTTATTATATTAAGTTATTTTCAGTTTTTATTATGAAAGTTATAGTTTTTAGGTTTTTAATCACTAGAAACTATATTTATAAAATATAAATCATGAGATTGGTTAGCATATAATTTTATATGTATTAAATATATTTTCAGAAGATTTATAAAATTTTATGAATGCTGTAATTTCATAAAATAAGTATTTTAAGGGTTTTAAATGATTTTTAATCACTAGAATAGTTGTACTATACTAAGAATTAAAAATAACGAAAGTTTGATACGTAAAAACGATTTTAAAACACGTTTAAGGGTTTGGGTCGTTTTTAAAGTTGCTGTAAATTTTTAGTTCAAGTATTTATTTCATTATTTTATTTTCTAGGCGGAAATTCGTAGTGGAGACTTTTAGAGCGTAAAAGTGGCCTACAGATTTGTTTATACAAGGTACGTACATTGTCTACGTGCTATATGATTTAGAAACATGTTTAAGGATGTTTTATTTTTAGTATCATGTATAGACTCTGTTGTTCATATATATGATTATTGGAATTGTTTTACATGTTATTTGCCTGTGTGCTACATGTAAACTAGAAGTATTTATGAGTATTGAATGTTTGTATGGAAGTTTGATGCAAGCAGATAAGTCAGTTTATGTATTAATTCGTGAGTGAATTAATGTAAGTAAGATTGAATCATGTGTTACATGGATTCTGAGTATTATTTATTTATCTTATAAGAACCGTGGATCTTATTTGGTAAGTACAAGTTATACCTATATAAAGGTAAAGTTTATTGTTGGCTAGGTTCAACAATAAGTTGGTAAAGGTTAAAAAGAAGTAAAGGAGTCTTGTTGATAAGTTGTGATCACTTGTTAATCTAAAGATAAAAAGGAATTTTGTTATGATTGTGTGATTATGAATTGTGTTTATTTGCTTGTTGTTGGTGTCAACACAAGTAATAAAATATATTCAACGTAAAGTGAAACGAGAATAGTTATAGACTTTAGACTGGTGCACGTCTAGAGTTGGACATAAGGTTGGGTTATGGTGAGCGTGCCATAGCTTTTCTAGGAATGGATTGATCACCATCCCTCTTTTATTTCAAAGGTTCCTCGATATCGCAGGTCACTCTGAAATGCGAGTCGCGCCCCATTTCATCTTAGTAGCAAGACAACTCGTCCAATAACTATTCCATTTAAGTGTAAAAAGTTAGTTTAAGTTTAGTTCAGTAAAGTTGTCTGCAGTTTATTATTACTTATATTATTATTTATTCCTGAAGTTATATTTTGTAGTATCATGTTTAGGATTATTTATGTCTGATATGTAATACTCAGCTTTGCTGATTACGTGCTTGTCTGTGTTTGTGATCATGGCTTTGCCTATTGATCCTGTGGTGATCCTTCGGGGGAGCAGAGTTGAGACGACATTGACATTACAGGTTCGAAGATGCATATCATTGGGAACCTGGAATGGAGAGACTCTTGTATTACTAGTAGCATTTAAGTTGTTTTCATAGAAGCTTATGTTTTCAGACAATAGTTTTAAGTTGGTGTGTTTAGTTCTGAAATTGTTTTTGGCTTCATAAGTTTTAATAAATTTGATTTTTAATAAGTTGTTTTCCGCTGCAAAATTCTGAGTAAGCCGATACGTTATCACACGGGCAATAATGCCTGGGTAATTCTCTAAGGTTTGTTATAAAAGTATTTTCTAGAAAAAGAGAATTATCGGGGTGTTACACAGCACCCCCTCCCCAAGCATTGAACCATACAACCTTACCTCTATTTTAGAAAAGGGGAGTTCTAGAAAGAAGCCAGAAAGGACCATACAAGATCTTCAGGCTGAAGTTAAAACAATTAAAGTAGACATAAAAGATCTTAAAACAAAACAACAACATGATTCTTCCATAATTCAACTGCTAACTTCTCATATGGCTATAGACACCCCTAGCGAGAATGATCTGTTCTGATCTTCCGAATGCGTTCTGGAATAGAAAGCAACACATGGTCGACTTACCTTATGAACCGAATTATGATGAAAAGAATATCCCGACCAAGGACCGGCCAACCTAGATCAATGCCGAATTAGAACGTCATTGTCATGAAGAGATTATATTTCTCAAAAGTAAAGGCTTAATTTCAAAATCACGCTCTTCTAGGAGTTGTGCAGCGTTTTACGTTAATAAAGCTTCGGAAATTGAACGTGGCACACCCAGATTAGTTATAAATTATAAACCTCTTAATGACGCCTTAAGATGGATTTGTTATCCTATACCCTAAAAAAGACCTGATGCAAAAGTTACACCATGGTTTTATCTTTTCAAAATTTGATGTGAAATCTAAATTTTGGCAGATACGGATCAAGCCACAACACCGTTATAAAACCGCATTTACTGTTCCTTTTGGACAATATGAATGGAATATGATGCCTTTCGGTCTTAAAAATGCTCCTACTGAATATCAAAGGATAATGAACGATATTTCTAACTCCTATCCAGATTTGTGCATAATTTACATTGTTGATGTGCTAGTCTACTCAAGCACGATTGACCAACATTTTAAAAATCTAAAGACCTTTTTCTGTCTCATTAAAAAAAATGGTCTTGTCGTTTCGGCAAAAAGATTTCTTTATTTCAAACAAAAATTAGATTCCTTGGTCACTTCGTGTCGTGCGGAACTATTACCCCTATTGATAGATCTCTCCAATTCACTAGCAAATTTCCTGATAAAATCCTAGACAAAATACAACCTCGTAGATTTCTTGGTAGCTTAAATTATGTCTTAGACTTTTATTCAAATCTTTGTAGAATTGCTAAGCCCCTTCATGATAGACTAAAGAAAAATCACTAGTGGAAAAAACATCAAGTGCTCCGGTTAAAAATCGTACAAGTGCTCCGTATTTGACCCGTAGCAGATGCCATACGAGCACTTGACCATTTATCAAGTGCTCCGGTTGAAAACCGGAGCACTTAGATTCACAAGTGCTCCGGTTGTATTAATAACCGGAGCACTTGTGATTATTATATGCTCAAAATAATTCAAGTGCTCCGGTTGATAAGAAAAAACCGGAGCACTTGTGAATCAAGTGCTCCGGTTTTTTCTTATCAACCGGAGCACTTGGCTATTTTCATTTTTAAAAAAAAAACCACTGCTACTGCCAGCATGCAAGCTAGCAGCAGCTAGTAGCATAATATAGTAATAGTATCACTAACTACTATTCCATTTTGATTTTAAGGACATCGAAATGTATTACTTTTCTTAAGAAGAAGATATCTCTATATATATTAATGTGTTTCCACTTATACTGCAATTACCACTTTAATTTCCAACTACGAGCCTATCAAATGCACATCTACTTTAGTAAAATAATGAGAATATTGATGGACAATTGCACATATACAAAGTTAGCCAGCTTCTTGATCAAAATAGTTTTCGAACAATTGTAATTATATAGTACAGTAGGGTGTATATCCTTGAATAATACAAAGCACAGTAAGAATGACAGATACAGTGCTACCAGAATATTTCTTACTAAAATGCATGTTTTGACAGTCAGCTTATCGTACCACACATGAAGAAACAACAGAGAGCTCCATTCCTGGGAGTTGACTTCCACCACTTCCCAGGGCAACACCTAGCCGCACCTCCGGAACAGATACAAAGGAGTATAGAACTGCTCTTCCATCCAGCACAGGCATCAATTGCAGCTGATGATTAGAATGGACATATGAAATTCTGCAGTATTGACTAAAATACCTCCCAGAGATCGGTAGCAAAATTCACAATAGATGATGTTGCACCAGGCCACTACAGCTTCACGGCGAGATGTCATAGCACACTTGAGATTAGACCATGACAGACAGAAAAACAAGTAACAATACAAGATAAGACTGCACTAGAAAGACCAAACTAACAAAGTCAACACTTGCACCAGACCAACATATCCACGAAAAACTACATTATATAAGAGAAATTCACTCACCTGAAACTCTTTAACTTTAAACGTTGAACAACCATGGTTTTAACAGATTATAGCAAATATTAGAGACATACAAAATTACTGCCACAACAAGCTCAAACTACATATGTATTTCATGAATAACCCAAAGAAAGGGATAAGAAAAGCAGGTGCAGATACCAATAGGCATGAAATGCAAATGTGGGGCTCATATCCAATACATTAAAAGGAACTAGGAGCATCAGATGTTAGATAGTAAAGTAAAATTAGTGCTGAGCTGAACATAATTGTCAGGTGTGAAATGTAAAAGGAACTAGGAGCATCAGATGTTAGATAGTAAAGTAAAATCCAATTTCCTGAACCTAAGCCTCTGACGACCAGCAATGACAGCACCAGAAGTGACCAAAATTACTTCATACCCATCAAGGTTCAACTCCTTAAGCTGTACATTAAACAAAAAGAGTGTGGATTAAATGTGAGTAAGATCTACCAGATATTATAATCAGGTGAAAGAACCTACAGATGCTAACACAAGGTAAAACTTGGAAAGAACAATCCAGATGCAAGGATAACTAGAACAAAAGTTGTGCCACTACCTGCAAACTTAGTGTTGTTTAAGTGTAAAATGTTCCCTAATAATAATGAAAGAGACGAGCCACTATTACCACAATCCAGATGCAAGGATAACTAGAACAAAGAGCATGAGCTAAGTGGGACCAATTACAAGAAACAAAAATACCCTCTTTAATCAAGACACAATGGAAATAACATTATAAATGAGATATGCAAAGCTTACAATAAAAGTATCTTCTCCAACCAAGGATGAATCCCATACTTGGGTCATAAGTAACCCATAATCCACTTCCATGTATGGAGGTGTGACACTTATGTAGTCAAAAGTTGTGCCACTACCTGCAAGCAAGCAATAGATTTGTATTATGACAACTTAACATGGAAGATTCATGATAACATCAGATCATTTGGAGAACTAGTTTTTGATATCATAGGGGGTAAATATTCAACGGAGATAGCTATTTAGTTATTCATGTTTACAGACAGGGGTATTAAACTGATAAAAAGAGGGGCGACTTTAGCTGTCTTACCCTGAACTTCCGCTAAGAATTAGCTAGAAAAGTAAAACAGTAAATTTCGAGCAAATAAGCAATGATAATATAATTGTATTGCTGGATTAGTGTGATCTCCTCAAAGTACAATCTCCTCACTCTTCGAGAGGTGAGAGTCTCCCACTGTGTTTTTTCTCTATATTTTGATCAAATGAAATTCAGAAATTGAAGTAGCCAATGTTATAGCTTCATGATAATTAAACATGCAGAAAATAGCAAATAACAAAAAACAAAAATGTCTTAGAGATATTTGTGTCATGGAATAAGCTAAGAATGGTATGATACAGATAGAATAAATCACTATAAATGTATATAATATGGTCCAGGTACTGTATGTGCAGAAACATGTTTATAATTTAAGTAAAAAAAATAATTTCATAAAAATATAATAATAAAAAATGGAGCATAATGAAGGAAAGTGAAATGTACTTGGGCAACAGCAAAGAGTAGTCTCAATCTAGCATACCAATTTCCTGAACAAAGGACGTGGCTTTCCTATCTTATGATCGGCAGGGACAAGTTCCCAAGGCCTTTGAACCCTCTCAATATCATCATCGTGAAGCGTAAGTTCATGAGCTTCAAGGTGAAGCTGCTTCAACACCTAAATTTGTCATCCAAAAGTTCAGACTACTGTAGAAAATCAAGCAGAAAGAGACACAAAACAATGATGTTCAAAACCAAAGTCACCTCATAGAGATACAGACATGTACAGACTACAGTTACATGGAAGAAAGCACACTAAATGTATGAGTTTCATCATTTCTTAAACATTGTCAACACTAAAGGATTCATATGGCAGATTGTAACAATTACTCACACCATAATTAATAATGGGATTCCCAATATTATCATGAAAACCATGGGAAAACAAGGTTAATATTCAAAATTGACAAATAACGAAGCCAGCAAAGAGCACACACCTCATATTCCTCAATTTTAGCTAGAAGAATCCTAATTTCATTGGCCTTCCTTCCGGATTCTCCAAAACCGACAACAGGATGATTAATCAGCCCCTCCTCCAACATGTTTAACTACACTGACACAAAATCATGTATAGCACGGATATTAATTTAGAACATCATATAGAATCAACAGCAAGAAGTCAGCAAGAAACACAGCGGGGGCCTCTATCTATGTAAGAGAATGCATCCGTTAATGTGTCCAGGTTAATTATTTGAAGAAGTGTGGAGGCAGGGGTTAACTAGAGAAACAACACACAGAAGGTTAGTGAGAGAACCAGAAAATGTCACCTGTCTTTTCTGCCACCGTATGTATGCCTTTTTGTCAGAGAATTCTGTGCGTGAAATACAGCATAACAGCTCCAAGGGCACCAAAAGGGTATCCATTCTTTTCCCGGCCTTTCCAGCAAGAGCAGGCATGCAAATCCTAACTTCACAGGATTCTTCCACTAAAGCTATCGAATTCGATTACAATTTACTAAATCCTTCGATTGCACGCCATCAACTTCAACAAATGCAGAATTTCGAAATTCAGAATTTGAACATTGCTCAATTCCTCTGTAAAAATCAAAATAAATCCTCATTACAAACAACAAAAAAACATTCAAGAAACAATTTTTTTATTAAACCAACCAAAAATCGTATAAAATAAATTCCAAACCCTAATTAAAACCAGACCTCAATTGAGCAACCTTCATATACAATTCACCAACAAAAGAACACATCGAACAATAATAAACTACAAATTATGCAAATGTGAAAACAAAAACTACAAAAAAGAGGAGATAAAATTAAGATTTAGAAGAAAAACCGGACGAACCATGACTAGCAGCTTGATTGAGAAGTTGTCTGATCTGAATTGATAGCATCGACTTGATCTCTGACCCACTCCATTGTTTTTCTCTCTCCTTTGACCTAATTCCGGCGAGATTTGACGTCCGATGGAGAAGCGCGTAGCACGACGGAAGCGAAGGAGTTCTGAGTTTTTGAGGGTTCCAAATTGATAAAGTGAGGGTTATTTTCTTGAGGGAGGAGTTTGAGTGCAGTAATAAAGTTAAGCGCGCGGTGATTATGTGCAAGTATAAGTGCTTCGGTTGACTTGTCAAACGGAGCACTTGACATCAAGTGCTCCGGTGGACTAGTCAACCCAAGCACTTGTAAATTTTTAATATTAAAATATTCACAAGTGCTTGGGTTGATTATTCAACCGAAGCACTTGACAAGTAGCACATGCAGTTTTTTCCACTAGTGAATCCACCGTCTTGGTCTGATATCCATACCCAGGCTGTTAAAACAATAAAGACCCGTGTTTTAAGATTCCATGCCTTAGTTTAGCAAACCCTAATCTACCTAAAATTGTTGAAATAGATGCTAGTGACAAAGGTTACGGAGGTATCTTAAAACAAGTCGATAATGGAAAAGAATACATTATTCTGTTCACCTTAGGGCACTGGAATGACACCCAGAAAAAATACTCTACTATAAAACAAGAAATGTTGTCAATTGTCCTTTGTATTACCAAATTCCAATCTGATTTACTAAATAAAAAATTCATTTTACGAGTTGATTATGAAGCTGCTAAAGCTGTTTTAAAAAAGGATGTCCAAAACATTGTTGCAAAACGTATTTTTGCCAGATGGCAGTCTATCTTAAGCATTTTTGAATTTGAGATTGAGCATATAAAAGGAGAAGAGAATTCTATCCCTGACTTCTTAACCCGTGAATTTCTTACAGAAATGCCAAAAAAGATAAAAGATAAGGAGAAATCCCGACCTCCTCCTGAGAAAACCATATGCACCACACAAAAACCAATAAAAACCTAGTATGACGCAATTCAGAATGTGGATAGTGAAACCTCCTCCATTGATAGAATACAGGATGTTCAAGACTGGCTCCTTTCCATCTCTGAGCATCCTTCGTCCATCCTAAAACACCCCCCAAATCGTCCAAGCTTTCCAGAATTCTAAGCAAAACCAGGGTAACTCCAGCAAAGCGACCATAGAAAGCAAAAATTCTCGCAGGTAAAAATATTACAGTTATTTCAAAAACAGAGGAAGGAGAATCTTCTCAAAAAACCCCTCCTCAAAAATAATTTGTAAAACCAGGAAGCTCTCAGGTTGTGGTGGCTCAACCTAAGAAAAATGAGACTTCCGAATATTTTGTAAAAAATGCTTCTCAAAACATTATAACAATTGAACATGGATATCATGATGAAGATCCCTATTTTTCAATTCAAAAAATCTTTGGAAAAAATTGGTTCTACAAACCATGGGATCGAACTAAAACAACATAATATTATCAGACAATCCTTGAAATCAATGGCTCCACTGAATTCAAACACTTCTTCCATAAAAATGAACAACCAGAGCCCTCTTATTCAAACATCAAAATCCCAAAGGTTCTCAGTCCTCACGACTAGAATCAAGACCTATTAAAACACAAAGCCTTCCCTATTAGCTTCAATAACACTTTCCCACATTGTAAAACCTTAAATTATTGGGATTACCAACAGGCTTGGTTTTCCACCTTCCTAATACAAAACAATAGATTACCCATTCCTGGCTAATCTACTTCAACACTAAAACCATACAGCCAGATAAATTGCCATCTTGGTTTACACATTGGTGGAAATTCTATGGCTCTTCTACAAAAAATCCTTCACCTTCAAGTGATGAAAAGCTATAATACTTTCAGAACCCAATATAAAGCTTCAAATATTGAAAGGAATTTTCCTGCCTCATGTTTATTTTCAATGAAGTTCTACCTCCCTTGGGTTTGTCAATGGTTCCTCGTAATAAACCAAGATCAAGGGAGCATGGATCTCCAAAGAAAATTCAAAATTAGATGGTGGTCAAACTTCAATACACCACAGTCTATTCTCGAACCAGTCATTAGAGAATGGCTAAAGAAAAATAGTAACACAAGTGTCATGACATCAGGGGCAAAACAATCTCAGTTCCTAGCCCAAAAATCACAAGCAAATTCCTTACTTGCCTCAGCAAAAACCCCCGAAGATTACGCATGGATCATCGACAAGTAGCTAATAGTATGTCTGAATCCTCCATAACTTCGGTCAATGAAATAACAGTAGACTCCTCCATCCACCTGAGTGACGATGAAGAAGATACTGGTTTCCAGACTTAAAAAAAAAAAGGTTCTCTCACTATCACCAAAGCAGCAACAGGGTTTATGCGACAACAGACAAAATGCTATAGAACAACAGCTTTACTAGCATTTTTGAACAACAACAGACAAATTCTTCAACAGTGAAAAGCTGCAAAACTATTCATCAACAGTTTAAAGCTTCAACAAAAAAAAAAAAAAATTATCAACAGTATAAAGCAGAAGACAAATTGTTCATCTACAGGAAAACAACGTCACAGTTTCTTTCTTCCCTGCCTATAAATTGAGGACTCTTCTTCAGGTGAAGGCAGAGCAAAATACACGGCTACATCAGTTTCTCAGATAATCTCTCTCCCTCTCTCTCTTCATCCACAAGATTTGTAACTCTCTTTAGTAGTATCAGTTTCATTCCAAGACAATTTGTAAGTCTTTTCTATTAAACAATGGTTGGTTAAACCGCCTTACTTTTAATTGTTTTATGTTTCAATGTTTCTCTGTATTATCTATTAACACCCCAGATCCTTGGCTTTTATTTGGTCTTCATATATATATTCTTAATTTCGTTAAGATTCCTTCTAAATTGATCATTCGTAGAGGTGATCATTTGCGGACTTGGACAGGTTGCGGGACGGGTTAAATTTTTGTCCGGCGGGGCTTATATGCCTAGTCCAAGCCCTTTTATATGAGCTCAACTACTTGTCCATGACCCGTCCTAATAAACGGGCGAGCTTGCATGCGGGCCTATTAATACCTTTATTTTTTTTGCCAAATAAGTCTAGCTAATTTCCTTTAATATATATAGATTAAAACATAATTTTGGTTAAAATAGAAAAAAAGTTTAATCACAATGTAAGATAAACAGAAATTTAAAAAAAATTCGTTAAAAAAAATGTTAGAGGACGACAAGTTAAGTTGTAAAGGTAAGAATAAAGATAATCATGTGTTATCAAAGCTATATTAGTCCAAATAAACTATATATTCCAAAAGATAAATCAACACTAAATTAGTAAGATTAATAAATAAATTTCATAGAAAATAGATATTATGATAAACGGCCGGACGGACTAGCCTGCAATATGTTTGAGGTTGTCCATAACCTCCCATTTATATTAGCAGGTCGGGCTTATTTAGAAACTTTTTGCAAATTTTTTTGTCCAAGCCCACAACTTTAATAGGCCGATCTGGACGAATTTAACGGGCCATCCCGTCGGTGAATAGCTCTAATCTTTCGTTATCTTTTCCAATAGTTGGAGGCCCACCAAAGATTATGTAAGTGCAACGTTGGTCTTTAGAAGATCAAGTTTATGGTCGCCCACAAATCCAACACTTCCAACGAACATGACCATAAGTCAATCAATATAATAGTAGTATTCTTAAGTTTATGATGCTAATTGGTTGGTAGGTTTAGAACTTTGTTTTAATTCCCCATTAGAAGTTTCATTGACTTATTAGTTTCTTAGTTTGGGTCCGTATCTTTTAAAAGTTCAATTCAACCCATAGTTTTTCCGGAGAATGTTTTTCATCTCTATGAACTATTTTCACAAATACTTCCTCCTTTTTTTTTTTATAGATATTATAATTCCCTTAAATGAAAATATTATAATAAATACTACATACTTCTTATATTTAGAAATAGTTGCACTATTTGTATGGTGTTTACTATTTACATCTTACACTTTGATTATCTTTAGTAATTTATATTTTAGGAAAAACATAGTCATATGAAATCTTATTAGATTCATCTCAATGTATATTTTTTAATATTAACTTTTTATAATTTTTATCCATTGATAATTGAAATATTAACGTTTGAAACCATGCATCGGTAAGCGTGAAAACATGAAACGGTGCAACTATTTCTAAACAGAGGAAGTATATCTCTATTACATAAGGGAAGGGGGTAGCAATGCTGTCCTCTTTTGAAATGCCTATTTTACCCCCCTTTTCCCTTTCTAAATTACAAAAGGAATGTCCATACTATGATGGGGGTTCTAAAAAGCCATCGAAAGTTAAATTTCAACATCACTCAGAAATCACTTATATCAGGAAACTTCACAAATCACTCATAGAATTGAGAAAATCATAAAAAATCACGAACATCACGAATATGATCGGGAAACTTTACAAAAACAAAAAATTAACTTACAAACTAAAACTAATATACTAGGACGTCAATACATACAAAAACATTCACATAATTCACTTACAAATCATTATTCTCAAAAATCATCATCTCTATTATATAAGGGAAGGGGGGGCTATGGTGTTCCCGAATGAAGAGACTATTTTACCCCTTTTTCTTTCTAAATTACAAATTCACATACAAATCAAAGGGAGATTCAAATAAAAATAATGGAAATAAAATTATAACAATCACTCACAAGTCAACTAAAATCATATAATTGCATAATTTACATCATACAAATCACTCAAAGGAGAAAACTTTACAAAAACCAAAAAATTAACTTACAAACTACAACCAATACACTACAACGTCAATACATACTCACAAAAATTTGACTTGAAATCAAAGTGTCCAGTTTCTTAACAATATATGAAGTAGTATACTTAATTTAAAAATCAACTAAAAAATTATAACATTAGAAATCATAGATAGTGTAATAGTCTATATTTTAAGCAGGTTTAATAACGACTTTATAAATGAGATTTGATAAGTATAATAGCAGATATTTTAAGACACGTTTTAGTCAAAGTTAGCTATGTTCATATTAATAAAGAAATTACTTTGAGAATTATTATTTATCGTCTAAAGTAAGTTCCAAGTACAAATAAGTTAGTATGGATTTTATATAATAGAGATATTGAGTTAAGGATTTCAAGCTTTGAAATAAAGAGAACCCATTTTTAATTACAAATTACGTCTGCTCACTCATACTATCTACTCTAGATGCCAGAGCATCACTCTCTCCTCTTCATAACTTCTCAATCAAGTGCCAAAGTGTATTTTTCCCATAGATCAATTATTCTCTTCAAGATTTCAGTTTAATGACCCAAGTGGTTAAGAATTGGGAAAAACCTTAAAACCAAAATAAAACCCCAAACAATAATTTTCTCTCTCCTCTGATTTTATACCCCGTACTGTGCATGCTCAATTTCTGCATTTTAGTGTCAGAATTTACCCAAACTTATTGAATCAAAGTTGTAGATCTCGAAAAGTTATTGAACTTAGACCCAAAAATCACTTGATTTGGAGTCCGGAGCTGTGAGTTATGGTCTTTGCAAATTTGGTATTGCTACCTTCATTTCTCTCTCCTCTGTTTTTATTCCGACAATCTGTTGCCCCAATTATCTACAACATGCAATCCAATTCTGCTCTTTGTTTTTGAAGCAAAGTTGTATATCACTTTGAGCTAATGAATTTGGGCACAAAAATCACTTGATTTGGAGTTCGGAGCTATGAGTTATGGTCTTTGTAAGTTTGGTGTTCCTATCTTCTTTTCTCTCTCCTCTGTTTTTATTCCGACAATCTGTTTCCTCAATTATCTATAACATGCAATCCAATTTTTCTCTTTGTTTCTGAATCAAAGTTGTAGATCACTTCGAGCTAATGAATTTGAGCACAAAAATCGCTCAATTTGGAGTTCGGAGCTATGAGTTACGCCTTACACAAGTTCAGCGCTATTGCTGTACTTTGTGTTGTGTTGCTGCCGTGGTTGGCTTGTTTGCCTTGTTGCTTCCATTATTTTGGTATTCCTTTCCATATGAAGGTATAAGCTAATTTTTCTTGATTCCTCATCTCCTTTGATTCCAATTCAAGTGTGTGCAGTTGGATTTTATATTCTGATTTTAGAAATAAACTTGGTTCTCAATTTTGTTATTGATTAGCAAATATAATTATGATAAGAGTTGTTAAACCTAAAGATTGAATATTTTATCTTTCTTATTGGATTGAAGCTTCTAATATGAAGTAAGCCTCTTAATAAGTAAGTTTATAAAAATTGGTTTTTATAAATTATGTCGTTTGATAATACTCTCTGAAATCAGAATGATGTTAGTTAGAGATGGAATTGATGTTGTGAGTTGGATTAGTAGAATGGGTTGTATATAAGAGTTGTGGTGGTTGGTTCATGGAAGAGCTTAGAAAGTATGAGTAATTCAATTTGTTTATCTAAATTGTTGTGAGGATGGTTCATGATTGTTGTTATTATTTTGAGGTTGTTGGCGTATGTATATGGAGATAAATTATGAAGTTCGAGCTATAGTGGTTATCCAGAATGTCGAATTATTTGGAATATTTTCAAGGTACACACATGTCCTTCCACCTTTGAATCTATATTTGTGCTTTATGTGATTCCATGTGCTGAGCTTAATAAGCCTTTTATATAAATACAAAATTATTCAAAGTGTAATTCGTGTGTTTACAAGAGTTGTTAACTACATATTTGGTTTTAAGCTACGAGCGAAAGCTTTTTATGTGATGAGTTTTACTGAGTGATATTTTTATGAAGAACTGATTGGAGGTAGTTGAATCCTTCAATAATATAGATGTGTGATATTATTAAACCTACTTGTTTCCACATCGAATTTATAATAAGCTTCTTATGCTTAGTAAGTTGATCTTTTATATGAAAGTGTAGCTATGAGAATTAAAGCAAGGATCTTTAGTATATCTAACTATATAAATGGTTTTACAACAAGTGCTCCGATTTATGAACTAAGTCGGGACGTCGACTCGATATATGTATGAACTTGCTCTCGATTTAAACTATAGTTATATTTGAAAGTTTCAGAGAAAAAGAAAGGAATTTTGATCAAGGATGTTAGAGTTAAAATTTCAGGTTTAAGACAATTGTGAGAATATATGTGATATAAGTTTAATATGGAATTCTGAAAGTATGAAAGACTCTTTATTATGGTTTGAGATTTTGATTATATATGATCATGAACTTTGAAAATTATGAACTGGAGTTATGAGCAAATATGGACTCGTGAAATTATAAATCAGGTTTTTCTAGTTCTATTAATGACAGAGAGGATCTTCACTCCTACTTAAATTTTTATGAAGAAGTTCTCATAGGAAAAAGTCTCTCGAATTTGGGTCAATTTAATGAACATTATTTTCGGAATTTAAGTTTGGAAACACGTAAGCCTAGTGAAACAAGTTATATCTTTACACAATATCATGGATGAATTATGTCATATGGAGTTTGGAACCTAAGTTAGAATGAGTTTGCTGTAAGATGGGTACTTGTGAAATTCTGTTTAATGAATACAATTGTCGCTTTGAGGATATTATTAGAAGTAGTCAAATATCCCAAGATTTACTTATGACGTATAAACAAGGCCGAATGGTATCATCCGAAGATATCTCCGAAAATAATATGGAGCTTGGTTATATAAGAATGAAGATTTGTGATGTCATAAATGAAGGATGAAGTAATTGTTGGGAGGTTCTAACTAAGAATGAAGATGTTATGTGGTGGATGTAGATTAGATAGTTAGGAAAGAGTAAATTTGGATGTGAATTTCAAAGGTCAAATACTAATTTATGAGTTAATGGAGTTGTTACGAGAGGTTTGTGAGTTCAGAGGATGTGTAGGATTGAGATAAGAATGTCGTATCACTGAAATAAAGGATCCAATCTTCGTGGTGGTTTAGAGGAGTATCGATTAGAGAGATATAATTTACAATACTTATGTAATAAAAGATCATATCCGCAAAAGGGTCAAGTAAAAGAGTTTGGAGCATAATTTCTTCTATTGGATGAGTAAGATTATATAAATGGATGTTGGGAAAGAAAATATACATCTAGATAATAGAGAGCATGGTAATTAAAGCTATATAATGGCAATACTAAGCGTATGGTGTTAAGACTAATATGAGCTTTCGGTACAAATAGATGGGGACGTATGGTTGTGAATTATAAATTTAAGAAGGATGAGGACAACGAGTTGAGTATTAGGAAATATGGAGTGAGATATTTTAACTTGCCATAGTAATTGCAGGTGATTTATGATAATGTAATAAGTTTATATTATGGCAATGAAAGTTCATGTATTGGGAATAAGAAAACCTTTAAGGGGAAAATTTCTATTTTGTTCATAGAATTTAACTTTGAAAAGTAAAAAAAAAAAAGGACTGGTGAGAGACTTAAGTTACAGAGACTAAACCAATTAAATTTTGAAACTAAAAACAATTATACTTTGTATGTGTAATGTTCAAATTCCAACTTTACATACGTCAAAAAAAATCGAGTTTCTATCTTGAAAAAAATTCAAAGCACGCATCGCGTGCAAAAAATGCTAGTATACTATAAATGGATCTATTTTCACCATAAAGATCTTAAAATACTATTAAAAAGTTGGTGGTCCTCCACTTTCTCTTTTAAAATACCAATACTTTTTCCTTAACAAATGTTTTTATTCAAAAAGTGATGGTCCCCGACTTTCTCTTTCTGCCTTTCTTAAAAACTCCCCACTTTTTCTATATAGCATGTATAAAAAAATGGAAGTTACGGAACTTTTCTCTCTCCCCTCTCTCCTCCCTACTTTCAAAAACCCTAGCCTCCATTGTTGATTTTTAAAGGGGATTTCATCGGTTTTTACCGTTGGAAAGCCCCCACCTTTGTTTTTTATATGTTTTTAGGTTTCCAATAACGATTTCTCCCTCGAAAGAAAGGGTTTTCGATCTCCTTCGTAAGAAAAGGTTTTTCGATCTCCTTCGAAAGACAAGGTTTTTTGACCTCCTTCGAAAGACAGGGTTTTTCTCCTCTTTTAGAGGGGGAATTTCTACAGGTTACAATCCGGGATACTAAATCTAATGGATTGTCGTGAAATTATTTTGTTGGTGAAGAATTATGCGGGATCACAAAGGTTATCACTTTTTCGAATACGGTCAGATGAATCCAACGGAAATCATCCTCACGACTACAAGGGATCGTTACATTGTCTCTCCAACAAGGCTGTATTTTCCAGCGATATAAGCGGGAGATGTTCCACATTGCAAGATTTGTTTGACGATCGTAGTTTTTATGAAGGAAATTTTTGTTTGATTCAACTTATGTATTTGTTTGATTCGATTGCTTATGTAGATGTCGTATGACTTTTTATTAATAAATTAATTTTACTATTCAAAAAAAAAAATGTATAAAAAAATGGAGGAAGTATGTTGGAATTTTTTTTAGAAGGTAAGGAGAAATCATGAAAAGTTGAAATATGTTGAAAATTACTCAGAACTTACCAAAGAATATACAAACAATCACATAACTTCAAATGGAAGTATTTGTTTTCTTCGTCCATTTTTATTAGTTGTAATATGTTTTTTCAGTCCCTAACTTCTATTTTCTTGCTTCGCCTTCACTTTTTTCCAGATATACCAAGATGGCAAGATAGAAATTAAGAAAAATTGACGATAGAGGTCTCAACTTTGGATAATAATTTTTAAAAGGTCTGAACTATTAATCAACCTATGTAGGTCCCAACTTTAGGGGGTATTAACTTTTAGCGGACCTTAGTGACTTGAAACTGGCTTAATAGGTCATAAATTGTAAAACTTGGGTCACACCAGAAGGGCTAATTGAGGGAGGAAAGTAGGAACTAGGTAAGATTTTTTTTAAAAATCGCCAGTTTTAAGTCACTAGGGCTCGCTAAAAGTTAAGACCCCCTAAAGTTGGGACCTACACAGGTTAGTCAATAGTTCAAACCTTTTAAAAATTATCGCCCAAAGTTCATACCTCTATTTCAATTTTTCCTAGAAATTAAAGGAGAATCAATAGAGTCACATATGTATTTTTCGTAAGAGGAAATGCAAAACACATATTCCATATGTTTTTTTTTTTTCTGTTTACTCACTCTATTTTGTAGAGAGAATCAAGGATAAAATACAAAATTATACTACAATGGTGGAGAGAATTAAAAAAATGAGTTAGAGGACATGTTATCGAAAATATAAAAGCAATAATGTGTAGATTAAAAAAAACAGATCAAAAAGAAAAGTATGTAAATTAAAAATAAACAGAGGGAATAGAACAATAAAAAAAAGTACCCCAAACAATAAAGAGGATAGAAAAATTATTAAAAATGCATTGAGAAAAATTGCAAACTTGACATCTTAAAAGTATATACGAAGACAAACCTAGCGAGGTTGATATAAGAAAATATAAGAGTAGCAGGTGATAGTCTAATGGTATTTGCATCACCTCGTATTCAAGAGGTCATGGGATTGAGTCACCCCTTGCAAGAAAGATCACCATATTCTCCCTAATTACAAAGGACTTTAACTTACCTTATATATGAACCTAGGTATAGGTTTTTTCTTTTTTTTCTTTTTCTTTGCACTTTAGTTTCCTAGTGGTCTTTCCCTAAAATTTGGATTCCACTATTACCTTATGTAACTGTTAAAATATATATATATATATATATATATATATATATATATATATATATATATATATATATATATATATATATATATATATATAAAGTTAGCACAATTACCATCTCAACCAACTTTTTTTCATAATCTAAATGTCCACTATTATATTTGTGCATTTTATTAGTTGAGTTTTTAATTTCTTTATTATATTTTAACGAGAATGGAAAAAATGCATATTAAGTTCGGAAAAAATATTACACGGGGCAACGCTCGGGCCCAAATACTAGTTTTTATTTAAAATAAGTAGAGGAGAATCAGTGATCTCATTGAATTTCATTTAGCTTTAACTATGAAGTAGAGAGATTAATGTATATGTGTCTTGTTAAATGTTTCATCTATGATAATTGAATTAGAATAAAAAAAGAGTCAAAATCTCAATAAATTCTAAAAACGTACATTACTGTTTATTTTCTTTTTTAAAAAAAATCTTGTTAATTGGTTAACAATGTACACATTTTGTCCTAGTAAGAATAGATTTCCTTCAAGAAGGTGACTTTCATAAAATGTATGTAAATTGTAAAGTCATAAATCATACTCTCTCTGTCCTATAATATGGTGCTTGTTTCATTTTAGGTGGGTCAACATTAAATTCTTTGATCAAATATTCTCATTAATATATAAAGAAAATGTGTGCATGTAGGACTTTGTTTGATTCGTCCCACTATATAATATCAACGTTTTATATATTTTTATTAATAAGAAATTGAAGATACTGAATGTCAAATGTTCCTCTTGTAGATCGTATAAAAAAGAAACAAACACTATATGAGGGCAAAGGGTGTATAATAAAAATACGAATACAAAAAGAAAAATAAAATAATTAACAATTAGTTTTGTAAGAGACCGCCTACTTTTAATTTAAAATAAGGCATGACCCAAGCCCAATATTAAGAAGAGAACATGTCACCTTTTTTTAATATAGGGACTAGTTTAATCTATTTAGGGACCAGTTTAATCTCTTTCATGACTAGTTTAATCTATTTAGGGACCAGTTTAATCTATTTCGTAATGACATTCTTTAACATATTCAGTGACTAGTTTAATCCATTTAGTAACTAGTTTAATCCGTTCGATAAGACACCTTAGTTATTTTTTTCAAATTATTTGTTGTTGTTCGAATATTAAGAAAACAAAGGAGGGGGAAGAGAAGGAATGACTAGAATAATGTAAAATAAAATGGATTTATTAGAAAAATCCAGTCTTACATTTATATAATTTCATGTTAAAATTAATCCGCATATTCAAATAATTTGTGAATAATAAAAATATAGAATTGTGTGTCTATTTTCTGTTTCTTACATGAGACAATCAACCAAGAAAAACTAAAAACGTTCCTGTCCGTTAACTTCCCCTTTGTTCCCGCTACTCCACTTCCGCCTTTCAAACTTCCATCTTTCTCTCTCTCTTACCATTTCCTCTCCATTTTCCATCTTCTCTCTTTCTCTCTCCTCTATTATCTCTCTATCTTCACAAAAACTCTTCTCCTTTTTTCATTTTTCATTTTTCATTTTTCATTTTTCTTTTGGGATCAAATTATATACTCAAAGCGATCAAAAACAGAGTCATCATCATCATCATCATCATCATAATAGTGAAGCACCATAAATATGACAGAGGACGAAGACAGGGACGTCTTATCATCTCTCCCCAACCTCAAAACTCATTCTCTTAATACACGACAAGGCACCACTACCTCCACCACTAACTCCGCCGCCACAACCACCGCTACCAACACCACCCCCACCACCACCACCGTCAATTCTGGTTCCTCAAGCTCGAAGAGGGCGAACCAGCTCCGAAACCATTCCCTCGATGAAGGGCGCATTTCCAGCCACCACCAGCAGCAGCGTCACCTTGGTGGTCCATTCTACAACAATGACTCCGATGAAGATGGTGAATTCTTCCCTTACGCCTCCGGATCATCTGGCCAAAACCCGCGTTACGATCACTCTGTCTCCCTCCCTGCTGTTGTTTCCTCCCCTTCTGATGAAGATGATCAACGCCTAGCAATGCAGGAGTTCACCGCTAATGGCGGAATGGGGATATTCAAAGCTCCTACAAGAGCTGCGGTTCACCCAACCCGACCCCCTGCGTTGGAGCTTCGTCCGCATCCGTTAAGGGAGACACAAGTTGGGAGATTCTTGCGTACCATAGGGTGTACAGAAAGTCAGCTTTGGGCAGGCCAGGAAAATGGGGTCAGATTCTGGAACTTTAAAGATGCTTATGAAGCTGGTGCTGGTTATGGTGGCAAAGGTAAACGTGGGGATGAGGATACAGCCCCGTTTTATGAGTCCGCCGCGACGTCTCCGACTATCTGTTTGGTGGTTGATCATGGGAATAGACTTGTTTGGACTGGACATAAAGATGGTAAGATTAGATCATGGAGAATGGATCAGAATTCGGATTCTGGGGATGATTCTACGTCGCCGTTTCGTGAGGGCCTTGCTTGGCAAGCTCATAAAGGACCTGTTCTTGCCATCATCATATCTTGTTATGGTAAATTTATTGATTAACATATTGCATTGACATTTATTCCCAATCGTTTTTTAATCCTTTGTTTTATGGTAGGTTGGTGGTCACTTCGCGATGTTAATGAATTTGAGAGGCATAGAAATGGGTGGATGAGTTTGATTGAAATTGGTCAACTTATTTGTTTACATGTTTCTTTTACTACATGGGTGGATGATCTATATGATTTTGGTGTAACATGCCAAAAAAAATCATTTTATTTTGTAAAATTGGTGTTTTTTTTTTTGGTATGAAGGTGGGATCTTGAATAATAAATTTCATAAGATAGGAATATTTAGGTGACGAATTGATGATAAGGGTCATGCTAAATAAAGTAAGATGAAGTGGTTAAAGAAATCTATGAGTTAAATGTACTTCATTGTTTTATTTATATATTCATAATTTTAGTAATATGTGATTGATATTAAATCACACTTGTTATGGTTGATGGAATTGGAGAAATTGGGTGGAGATGATTATTGATTGAGGTGGTCAACATCTCTTGCTCGGCATTGATTAGTCTTTGATCTTAATGGAAGAATTGGCAAAATTTGGACACATTCTGGTTGAAATTAGAATTATTGCAATGACAAAACGATATCTCATACAACTGAGTTCAGCTTTCTATAAATATCGAGTTTTCTGGTTGTGCAGGCGATCTGTGGTCTGGTGCAGAAGGTGGCGTGATCAAAATTTGGCCATGGGAGTCAATAGAGAAGTCACTGTCTCTATCAGGAGAAGAAAAGCACATGGCCGCCTTGTTGGTTGAGAGAGGGAATGTAGACTTAAGAAGCCAAGTTACAGTGAACGGCGTATGCAACATCTCTTCTTCAGATATTAAGGCTATGCTATCTGATCATGCCAGAGGCAGGGTCTGGTGTGCTACTTCTTTATCCTTCTCATTATGGTATGCTTCGTGTCGATTCCTATCCATTTCCGTCCAATTCCTCTATTTGATGTCAAATTTCTAATACAATGTTGATCAGCAATATACTCTTCCAACTTATTTTTATAGAAAGAGAACAATATAGAATCACATCTTCTGAATTATTTTGTGTTGTTGATGCCGCCAAACTATTATGTAAAATGTTTTGTAAAAAGTTCACATAAAGTCAGGTAAGGGCTACACAAGTTGAATTGACAACTAAAGAGAAAGTCTGATAAGTTAAGACGAGTTCAAATAAGTGCAGATAAGCCTATTTCAGGTGACTAGAACTTAGCCTAATTAGTGAGTTCTTTTGCAGGGATGCTCGTACTAAGGAACTTGTTAAAGTGTTTAACATTGATGGTCAAATTGAAAATCGAGCTGAAATGCCAGTGCCTCAGGATCAACAACCACCTGCAGAAGATGAGATGAAAGTGAAGTTCGTTTCTCAATCCAAGAAGGAAAAGCCTCAGGGTTTTCTACAGAGATCACGTAATGCTATAATGGGTGCAGCAGATGCTGTACGTAGAGTAGCTACAAGGGGTACAGGGGCATTTAATGAAGAAAACAAGAAGACTGAGGCACTAGTACTAACTTCAGATGGAACCATTTGGAGTGGATGTTCAAATGGATTAATTCTTCAGTGGGATTCAAATGGAAACCGTCTCCAAGAATTCCACCATCATCCTTGTGCTGTTCTATGCTTTTGTACCCATGGTCCAAGGCTATGGGTGGGATATGCTAGTGGTGTGATGCAGCTGTTGGACCTTGAAGGAAGTCTTATGGCAGGATGGGTTGCTCATAGTAGTCCAGTGATAAAGATGGCAATTGGTGGAGGTCATGTTTTCAGCATGGCTATCCATGGTGGTATACGTGGATGGCATCTAACATCTCCTGGCCCAATTGACAATGTAGTACGCACTGCACTGTCTTCAAAAGAGTTGTTGTACACGAGACGAGAAAGTATAAAGATGTTAGTAGGAACATGGAATGTTGGTCAAGGAAAACCTAACCCTGAAGGACTCAAGTCATGGTTAGGTTCTGCGGTATCTGATGTTGGAATTGTTGTGGTTGGTTTGCAAGAAGTGGAAATGGGAGCTGGCTTTCTTGCCATGTCTGCAGCCAAAGAAACTGTGAGGAACTCCACACTAAGTTTCTTCTACTACTTCTATTTGTCTAATGGGCTATAGATTAATATTGTCACATGGATCTTTGGATGTTTTCTTAATTTCTCTCGTACATACAGGTAGGACTAGAAGGAAGTGCCATTGGGCAACATTGGCAAGATGCTATTGGTAGGGTCTTAGATGAAGGGATGATTTTTGAGCGTGTAGGTTCACGCCAACTTGCTGGCTTGCTCGTAGCTATCTGGTAACTATGCATGACTGTATTATCTTGATGCTGACTTCCAAGAACAGCAGCTTACTTTTGTGTGTACATATATGCTGAACTGTAAGTATCTGTTTCAGGGTACGAAAGAATTTGAGAATGCATGCTGGAGACCTTGATGTTGCAGCAGTTGCTTGTGGATTTGGCAGAACGATTGGTAACAAGGTATGGACCTTTAATTCAGTAATTCATAGTTCATTATATAGCACGCGTCTCTTATGTATTGATGAAACAAAAATTTGCAGGGAGGAGTAGGCTTGAGGTTGAGAGTCCATGATAGAATAATATGTTTTGTAAACTGTCACTTAGCTGCACATTTGGAAGCAGTGAATCGTCGTAATGCTGACTTCGATCATATCTTTCGAACTATGGTCTACTCTCGGCAATCTCACTTACTTAATGTTGCTGCTGGTATGCGATGTCTGCTTTTGTATTGCTCTCTTGCGTTGTGCTTATATTTATTTTGGCTGCTTTATTCTTCTGGCTTCCCATTGCTCCTCTCTCTTGCAGCTGGAGCGTCTTCTGCTGCTCAAGTTCTTCGTACAGCCAATGTATGTGAGAATTGTGATTTCTACTGGTTTCATTAAATTCATAATTTGTCTATGTTCCACATTAGTTTACACAGTTTGACTTCCTCAGTCTCCGAGACACCTTGTTTTACCATTAAAACCTTAAATCACTACTGTGTGTTAATACAAATTTTAAAAACTTATATTTTGAAATTACACATTGAAACAAATATAACAAGATCTTTATACAATAAAGTTTGAATTTATACTACGACGTATAATATAAAGTTAAAGTTGATGATTTTTGACCGAAAATGTCAAACTGCACAAACTAATGTGGGACAGAAGTTGTTGCACCTTTGATCAAGCTCTATGTGGTTGTGCTGCAGGGTGCCAACGGGAACTCTGACGAAGGAAGACCTGATTTATCTGAAGCAGACATGGTTGTGTTTTTCGGTGATTTTAATTATCGACTTTTTGGGATATCATATGATGAAGCAAGAGATTTTGTTTCTCAAAGAAGTTTTGACTGGCTAAGAGAAAAGGATCAGCTTCGAGCAGAAATGAAAGCTGGGAAAGTTTTCCAGGGAATGCGCGAGGCTATGATTAAATTTCCTCCAACTTACAAATTTGAAAGGCATGTACCAGGATTAGGAGGTAGATTTTCTCTCTTTTTTCTGGGGTAAATCTACATTTTTCTCTCAATGTTCCACTTTTCTTTCATCTTATTTGATCACAATCTTTATATATTTCCTAGGCTACGATTCTGGAGAGAAGAAGCGGATTCCTGCTTGGTGTGACAGAGTAATATATCGTGATTGTCGTACAGGACCAGTTTCAGAATGCAGTTTGAACTGCCCAATACTTGCCTCAATTCAAATGTATGCTCCCTCCTCTAAACTTACAAACTTATCTAAACTTATCAGAACTCTGTCCAGCCGTGAATTGAACTTGGGTAGCCTCATCTGAGCTTTCCTCAAGTTTGTTGTTCTGGAACTCTTTTTTCTCAATGGTGAAAACAACAGTGTATCTCGCATTCTGATCTCTTCGGTTAACATATTAACAGGTATGAAGCCTGCATGGATGTTATTGACAGTGATCACAAACCTGTGCGGTGTAAATTTAGTGTTCATCTAGCAAGAGTAGATAGATCAGTTAGGAGGAAAGAGTTTGGTGAGGCTATGAATACTAGTGAAGAAATTAAAAGGTTACTTCAAGAATTATCTCAGATACCAGAAACAGCAGTTAGCTCAGACAGTATAAGTCTTCAAAATCAGGAGACTTCCTTTTTCCAGATAACTAACAAGGACAAACAGGATGACGTAGTGTTTCACATTATATGCGAAGGACAATGCACTATCAATGTCAATGGAGAACCAACTGATCTTCGTCCTAGAGGTTCCTTCGGCTTCCCTTCTTGGCTTGAGGTAATGATTTCACGCAATGTTACTGCATTCTGTCTTAATACCCGTGTCAGGAACTTGATACTCCAGTTCGGCATTTCAATATATAACTACACACCCTCAATTTCCATTCAAACACTTGAATTAAGATGAAACCACATATTCATAGCAAGAAAATGTTAAAGAGGAAATTATGCTGTATGTGTTCTTTCAATAGATATTAATTTTTTGGCAATATGCACAAATTTGTGTAGGTAATACCAGCCTGTGGGGTAATCAATCCTGAACAAAGCATGGATGTCACTGTACGGCATACAGAATTCCATACATTGGGAGATTTAGTTGAAGGTGTTCCTCAAAACTGGTGGTCTGAAGACACCAGAGATAAAGAAGTGGTCTTATCAGTTCAAATTCGATCCAGTAGCACTATGGAGTTCAGAACGCACCGCATCCGCGTACGCCATTGCTACTCAACAAGGACTTTACGGGTGGACTCAAGAACAAGCAGCTCTAGGAGGGGAAATAATGGGTCCCACTTTCGCTCAGAGAGTCAACGTCGTGATAATAACCTTGACACAGTTGATCGTGGTTGATGTCGAGGGGGGATTCCTACGAAAAATCCCTTCATTTTTTAGAATTAGATTTTCCAATAGCCTTCTTTTCTCCACTGGAGTGCAAATGAAAATGTGTTTGCAATTTTTACATAGAATGTCCTAACATCTTTTTGTAAATACATGAAGCCATTGGAATAGCTTCTGTTACGCTTTGGATCAGTTGTAGGATCGTCAGTTCACATATTCTTTTTATTCTTTCTATTTTTTGCTGCAGAAGTTTCTTTTTCCCAAACGTTGTAATTTTGAAGATCTAATTGTTTTCAGTGTAAAGAAGAGCGGAAGATTGAATGTCTTGGTGGCGCAAAATTCTGCACTACATTAACCCTGAAATAGTGATTACTCCATTTTACTTCCTGCAATTGAGCATTCTGTTGCACTTCTCTGATGTTTTACTAGAACTTTACAGTAGCCACTAGTTCATTAAACAAACAAAGATTATATTGACAATAAAAACTGCATGAGCAGCAAAAGTTTTACACTTTTACTCGCATCAAAGCGATTACATTACAATTTGATATGTGATCCCCCTGAACCTCAGCCTGAAACAATGGTCGTTGTTAGGCTAATGAAATGGATCACTGCTACATACATGGCATTTTAGGCATCACAGCTATACACAAGTACACACAGCTAAACTTTCAAGGACTTGAGGTCCAGCATTTTCAGAGTACATACATTCTCTTATATTCAGGGCTTAAGAATTCTGGATCTGATCCCGCTACTGACATAGAATAGGAATGCGACTTGCTCTCAGCTCTCTTTATCCTTCTCGATTTTGAATCACTCAACCTATGCATAACCACACAGTAGAACATGGAGCCGAGGACTGGGATCATAATCACAGCTCCAATGACTGTTGCCCATATTGCAAGCCACTGCCCATGTGGACCCACCACCACATAAGAGAGAGAAATGAAGGCAACTGAGATGCAGAGACAAGCCACCCACATCAGTTTGTTTATCACAAACATAAGCTGCCTCTTTGCCTTCTGTTCAATGACCACCACCGATGTCTGGACTACCACAACAGCAAGGGAGATGAACAATGACATACTGTCAAACACAAAGAATATTGTGAATGCCTTATTATCGGCAATTTGAGCTTCCCCGAGAGAAAACCCATTACTTTTTTTCTCCACATATTGGCCAGGTACCTGGAAGATAGCAGCAAAAGCAACTGTAGCAATTAGAACGGCAACAACTGTAGCATTGTTTATTGCATTGTTCAGACCGTTGGTATGAAGTTTCTTGAGCTTTTTTGCAATCTTTTGGACCCTCACATCAGTTTGATGGGTTTGTTGCAGCTGGGACTTCACATTGTGTTTGATATCGCTCACGGTTTGTTTAAGTTGCTTCTCTGTGCTCGGAGGCTTTCCAAGGTCTTTTGAACTGAGTGCTCCAGCCTCCCTTAATGCTGAAACCAACTCTGGTGGTCCAATTTTTTCAGCAATATCAAGCACAGTCTCACTTGCCTTATTCATCGCATTGATGTCTGTTCCTTCAAACTGTAGAAGGCAACTCACAATCTGCAGGTTTCAGTTACAAAATTAGTTCACAGAATCAGGAAGTACAGAAGTTCCGAGACAGATTATTAAAGGTTTCACAGGTATTAGTACTTTAGTAGTTGTAAGGAGGAGCAAACCCAATCCAGATGCATCACTTGCCATATGTCAGATCACAACAATTGACACAACCATGCTATAGTCATCTATTATCCATGAGATACCAGAATCTAACAAAATGTTTCAATATGATATAAGATAAACTTTCTTATTCTTCTCTTCTTTCTATCTTACGTCTTTTATTTTTATGTTAATATGTTTACCCTTCAAGGCATGAAAATGTGTATCAGTATGCACCACCCACATATGTACTTGAGATTGGAGTTCGAGATGCAAGGATGAAGAAATAACCTGGGTGCGCCCCTTCTTTGTCGCAATATGTAATGCTGTGTTTCCCTTGTTATCTTCCAGACTCAAGATGGATGGATCAGGTTTGAGCAATTCAATTACGATATCTTGATTTTGGCCTTTCACAGCCATGTGAAGTGCTGCTTGGCCCTTCCTATCGGTCCTAAAGCCAATGCTCGGATCCTTTTGTAGAAGGGCCTTAACCACTTCCAAATGCCCCATTCTTGCTGCAGAATGGAGGACTGTTTTACCATTATTTCTGGCTATCTTCGCAAGGTTTGAGTCAGTTTCTAAGAGGAGATTTACGACATCAATGTTTCCTTGAGTAGCAGCTGTGTGCAAAGCTGTCGTGTTAGATGGATCAGTTGTCATGGCTAAGTTTGGATAAACAGAAATGAGTTCTTTCAGCACCTCTGCATAATTGAAGAGAATTGCAAGCATCAGCAGGAGATTCAACGACATTGACAGTTAACAAGTACTTCTTGAACATAATGCAAAGTTAGTACTGAGTTTAGCAGACTATGCACAAGCACAACTAGAACATTAAATTTGCAGTTAAATCAGAAGCTCCGAGATACACTATCATAAATGCCATAAAAACAAATGCTTGGCAAGTACAACTTCAATCTTGTCAATATCTATTAATTGAAACTTTTGATAAGCATACATCATTATCAATATAAAGCATAAAGTTCTCTGATTTCATCGTAAAATAATTATGATAAGGGTCGAAATCTAGAACTTCAACGCATAAAACTTTTCTTCTAGTCAAATATAAGACATTGAAAATTTGTTTTGCCTTCAATCATAGGAATTAAACTATCCAACTTTCCATATATCAATGCCAAAAAAGAAACACAGGCAAAAAGCTACTCCGTATAGGAATACGTAATTTTACACATTTTTTAATCTGCTAATTTCATTTTTTTTCTTCAATATTCACTAAAAACAATAAGAACCTAGTACAAATTCGAGACTATCCAAAAGTACAAAGCCCCGTATCCAGGACATTACACCAACCAGACGAAACTATAACACCTCCCAAACTAACTTTTGGTTTGAAGTACCACTAGAGATGGACAAAGAATCATAATTTCTGAAAATACTGGCCAATTGAAATTCGATAAAATAAAACAAGGATGTGCAACATGAACCAAAAAAAACATATGCAGTTTAACATGGTTCATCTTTCGATGGACATACAAGAGCAGCAGCCAGCAGTCATAGCTAAAACAAAAGCATTATTATTAAGTACGAACTCGTAAATGAATAAAGAAGTGTCATACGAGATTGAAATCCTTACCAATATAACCTTGTCTTGCAGCAATATGAAAAGGGTCATAACCACTCCTAGCCTTTATTGATGCAGTGTCCAAGTCCACATATTTCAAGAACTCCCCAATCACCAAAGCATTCCCATTTTCAGCAGCAACATAGAGAGGAGTTTCTCCTTCCTGATTTTGTTTACGAAGCAAACTCCTACAATCACTACTATTCTGAAAAATCTCCTTGATCCTGCTCAGATTACCAGCTCTAGCAAACAAATGAAGGGGCGAATCGCCTCGTTTTCCAGGGGATTCTTTGGGTTTCTTCTTCTCACTGCCACCACCCAAACTGAATTGCCTCTCCATTTTCAAATGAAAACTCTTCTGTTTATCCAATAACCCACGGAAACTCTTCTGTTTTTCCATTACGACACCTCGAAAACTCCCACTTTTCTCCATCTTTTTGCCAGAACTCTCTGGTTTCTCCACCACATTTCTAAAGCTAACTTGTTTCTCTATTACTCGTCGAAAGCTTGATTGTTTCTCCATTGTTTTACCCTCAGAATCACCAACTTTCTCCATGATTGAACTCCAATGTCACAGAACAAAACCCAATCAGTCAATTCCTACAAAACCCCCTTTTTATTTCCTCAAGAACCCTAATCTTAAAATTCAAGACCTCATCTTCTTCAAAAATTGAAAAGTGCCCAATTCAAAAATTAGCACTTTATGCACTGAAAAGAGTAAGAATCATAATTTGCAAAAACCCCAAATCGACAAACCAAGATCAAATTTATCAATCAAAATGCTCTAAACAAACAAAATGAGTAATCAAAGATTAGGAAAAAATATCTCACCTTCAACAGTGGCTCAAACAGTCAAAACAATCATCAACCAGAATTCCAGTCAAAAATTAACGCAGTTAGGCAGAAAATTGAATCTGGTTCTAGAAGTTTGAAGCAGAAAATCAAGCTAACAAAGATGAACACGGCCCTCCATTAAAATCGATTTAAAGTTAAAAATAAGAAGATGAAATTGCAAAAATAATTACTACTCAAGTCATAATTGATAATATCACTACTGATGATGGAGTGAGGGGACAGTTTTGTAGTCTAGTGCTGCTCGCACATGTTTTTTTTATTTTTATTTTAAAAACGGATTCCGTTATGGAAGTGGTTAAGTAAGGCCGGTTAACACCTCGGGTTCGACAACGCCTAGTGCACACGCTTATACATATAGTATGGTGCATATATGTATATGGCTAATAAGCTAAATGTATAGCTAACAAGTCAAATAATACATGTACATGGCTAACTAGCTAAATGAACATATATTCGTAATTTTTTTGTGTTTATAATCTAGTCTTTCATATTCATTGTGTGTATGGTTCTTATCCTACGGATGTGTGTATGTACTGATTTGAATGGATTGAGTCTTATTCGTGTTTGGATGAGTAATAATGAGTTGGAAATCAATCATATTAAACCAAAATCAATTAATAAATGGGTTGGAAAATTCAATTCCAACCCGACCAAAGAGATGCTTTTGTAAGGCCGATTAACAGACCAAGTTGGGTTATGTTCGTGTTTGGGTCGATAATAGTTGGTTTGGATATCGGTCAGCCTTAAACTAAACCTAAATAATAAACAAGTTGGAAAAATTAATTCTAACCTGACACATATGTGTAACAAGCAATTCATGTAACACGTTTAACACATTTAATCATCATTATTAGTATTATCATTATCTAGATTAGATAAAATATGTAAGAAACTAGATAGATTTTTTCAGAACAATCTTTAACACTTTTTTGTCACAATCCACCTTTAAAACAAAATTGGGCACATAGCCACCTTTTGGTTTTAGTATTTGTGGGAAGCTACCACTTATTGGAATCCGATAGTTGATGTTACTTCTACAGTGTTGACTATCACTTGCACCTTAATTTCCCATAACCCTCCCCCCCCCCCCCTTCATCCTTATTCTGCAAAAATCACCATTAAAAATGCATGAAGTTTTCTAAAAATTCAAACGCATACAAAGGAGGAGAGAGAAGGCACGAGCAAGAGAAAGGGGCAGAAGAAGACCATGATAGCGGGGATGGTGACCGCCCCACAACCTAGTTGCGTCGATGGCTCACAAGAGAGGCAGGAGAAGAGAGAGATTCTAGGGAGAAAGATGGCGAAAATCTAGAAAAAAAGGGTTTTATGATGGTTAATACTAAGCTGGGTCAAACACTGGATTCCGGCAAGTGTTGGCTTCCCACAAAAAATGAAACCAAAAAGGTTGTTGCGTGTCCAAATTTTTGTTAAAAGGTGGTTTGTGACAAAAAGTGTGTTTAAATGGTGGTTTCTAACAATACATGAACAAAATCATGCAAAAAAATGTTGTTCAAAGTTTAATGAAATAATTAATATATATTTTTATGGATCAATATGATGTTTTGGGATATTTTATATAAGTGAGTCAAATGTGTCAAAATAGGTTAATTTCGGGTTACAAATTTGAACATTGAACTAATCTGTATTATACGTGCTGGCCTAATCAACCCAAAGTGTTGGAAATTTCAGCCAAAACCCATAATTTTCGGTTATGTTCAAACTGGTTTATCGGGTTGGGTCAAGTTTCTCAAATCGATTTAATTTACGAACAGTGAGTGCCTACTTTCAGGGCCATAGTTGCGGGCGTGCAAATAGCCCCTCCGCACAGAGTTCCAGTCCAATTTTTTTTTGTTTTTATTTGAAAGGTCTCAATTTGAAAAATATCATGCTTTGTATAAACGGCAAATACTCCACATCTTCATCTCCAGACTCCATAATTCACGATATCCCCTATCATCTTCTTCAATCTCTTTCACCAAAAATTCAAGCTTTCATATCTTTGACTTTAGTATTGTCATCAATACTTTTCATAATTATCAATGATAAATTAATCTATCAATTAGTTATTAGTATTGATTCTTTCTACTCTTTATGCAAAATTGTGGTCCCTTTCTCTCATTAAGGGGAAAGAAAGGGCCAAATTTCCATTATTGAACAGGGCCCCATAAAAATGCAAGACGGTCCTACCTACTTTGGACATTAACACACCCTATTAATACTAATTACATGCTCTTTCGAGATACTAAAATATTACTCCCTCAGTTTCATTTTAATTGTTACACTTTGATATTTTACACTATTCACAAATTTTACTTTGACCATCATTTGCAATTTATATGCGGATGAAAATATAGTCATGTGGGATCTTGTTAGATTCATCATAACATGTATTTTATTAATATAAACTTTATATAATTTTTACAAATACAAAACTAAAGATATATGTTCTCAAAGTTTTGTATTGACATGCGTGAAAAGTGTAAGTGTGTAGATTAAAATGAAACCGAGGGAATATATATTAAAATATTTTGTAATACCAACTATAGATCTTCTAATACTATTCATGTACGATATAATACCTTCATATTCTAAGTTTTTTTGCACTGGAAAACCTTGAGATGTAGGTTGAAATTTACTCCCTAAATTTCTCATTTTTAATTTAGCACTATTGATAGGTTAAAAATCATTTCAAAAATCCAATATATACGAAAAAACATAGTCATGTGCAGTTTTTTTTTATTCATCTCATTGATTAGTAGAAAAATTAAACTTTTATAATTTATTACTAATATGTAATTAATGATATAAAAGATACAAAATGTACATTGGCAAGCGTGCGTTGGAGAAATGAGAAATCTAATAAGGGACATTATTGGAAATATATTGGTAGAGGTGAAAGTTTGGTGTATGGTTTGAATTAGGGCCTAATTCAATCCGATCCGAACAAAATATAGATTTCAATTTTTCAATCCGAATCCCCACTGATTAGAGTTTGAATCCGATCCAATCCAATCCGAATTTTCATACTCTAGATTCGATCCGATCTGAAAATCCAATTTTCTAAAACTCTAGTTTTTCGATGAAATAAATTAAGCACAATAGCAGCCTAATAGAGTTAGGAAATGAAAAACTAAGTGATGTTAGGGTTTTAGGAGAAGGGTTGAAGCGATATGGATATTGGGCTATGAATTAGGCTTTTCTAAAAAAAATCCAATTTAGTACTTAAACCCAATCCAGATACATAATACAAGGTATATTGCTATTCGATTATATTGATTTTTTGGATCCAATTACCCCACAATTCAATCCGATCCGAAAATGCATTTTTTCAAAAAAAATCTCAATCCGAATTACTAATTCAGATTGGATTGGACTTTAGATTTTATCTGAATAACTTTGACCCCTAAATATTAGTGTCAAAGGACTAACTCAACCAAAAGGATAAACTGATGGTTGGAGTCCCATTTATAGCTTTATACTTGATCACATCCACTTATCCGAGAGCCTACTAAACTTGAAGTGTGAATGCTGTATAACCCTCCCTCAAACCTAACACTAACGGCCCGTTTGGTAGTTGGTCATAAATGGTGGTAATGGGAATGAATTTGTGTGTAAATTTGTGAAAAATATCATTGTCCATTACCATGGTAATGCTAATTTATCCTAAAGTGTCCACTTTCCTTCTTGAATTTTCATTCCCATCCAATACCACCTTGTAGGGTGGTAATGAGTGGTAATGAAAATTGCTTCCCCTTGGAGACAAAAACACAAGTTTAAGGGTGAGATTGCTTGCCCATGG
Source organism: Beta vulgaris subsp. vulgaris (assembly GCF_026745355.1). Classification (NCBI taxonomy): domain Eukaryota; kingdom Viridiplantae; phylum Streptophyta; class Magnoliopsida; order Caryophyllales; family Amaranthaceae; genus Beta; species Beta vulgaris. The sequence goes on along the minus strand of NC_079204.1, from coordinate 18,093,610 downwards.
AGAAAAAATGTCTCCCCATGGAGATTTTAAGGGTGCTTCCCTAATAAAATTACACATAAAATTCGTTCCCATTACCGCAATTTATTAACGACTACCAAACGGGCCGTTAGTATTCTACTTAGAATGGAGGGGTGGATAAAATTTGAACTCGTGACCTTTATGTCACACTGGCCACGATATCACGTTAAAGGACCAACTCAACCAAAAGCTTGAGATTATGGTTGGAGTTCCGGGAATAGTTTTATACTCTAACAAAAGGGAATTACTCAAATGAGTTTCATAAAATTTGATCTCTACACCTCAGGTAGAGATATGAAGTGGGAAGTGATACCACTACTACACCATCTCAACCTTTGTATAGTTACTCATATAGCTGTAGTAGCCTATATTAATATAAAAGGATGCTAATTTGGTACTATTTGGGCTCAATAAAGGGCCCACCTAATATATATGCCACATAATCAGGAATTACCAGACAGGTGGTACAGTGGGTCCCACCTGTGAGTTGACCTAGCTTCAGGTTGTCTAGGGCTCCAAAGATGGGGCTGGAAAGACTAATTGTCTGAAAAGGCAACATAGCCATTGATCCCAATAAAGCCCATCCCATCAATGTTGCATATATGGGAATTCACAATGCTATAAATACCAATAGTCTCATCAATGAACAAGTATTGATTTCTCATCTAAGAAACTAGAGCATGTCTCTCTAGACTTTCTTTCTCTACCCAACTAACTTGAACGTCGGAGGGGTTATCCTGGAACAACCTTTGGGGTAGTCTAACCGTGTCTATCAGGTTTCCGGCGTACGGACGATCAATTCAGGCGAACGTTCTAGGGCTCACTCCTACTCAGCATACTTCAACAATCCTCAATTTCTAGACATAAACAGTTTGGCGCCGCCTGTGGAGAAATTACAAACAAAGTTACTTCGGCTCCACTCAGCAAGATTCACCTCATTGTTACTCAGCAATGGCCCCAACCAAAGACAATCGCTCTAGATTCCAGCCTTCAACGCAAGCTCAGAAATTCGAACGGGCGCCCTCGCCCTCTCACCGTCGGAGGTCTGAGCGGATACCCTCGCCTAACCCCCATAGGACCCCGATCGTCCAAAGCATCATCCCTGAAGAAGAACATTCCAATGAGAATGTGTCTTCCCCCTCTAACCAGTTGCAATATGCCGACCCCCAACCTATATCTACAACATATATCAACCTAATAGTTGTTCAACTTCAGCAGATCCTGCAACGCAGCTAGATGGAAATGCTGGCCAACTTGCAGCAAGGACGCCTTTAGCAAAAACCCTAGGAGCACGCCCTGGTGCCCTCCCTTCGGGAAGAGTACATTCACCGCTCCGCGGTCAGCCTAGCCAGTAACGATTCGAAGTGAAGGAATACAGCTAGCATGATCAGCAACGATCTAGACAATGGGAAGAAGAGCACCATCTGTCCAAAAGGAGATCTGCTCGACATAGGGAAGAGACCCATGTCTCCAAATCACCAAAGGGGCAATGTCGGGAAAAGGCCAAGTGATGCTCAGCACTTCCTCAACGAGAAATGACTCAGCAAGGGATATGATGCAAGGCGTATCCTTAACAACAAAGATACTCAACGAGAGGGTCAAGGCGATTCAGCTTAGTCCAGGCCCTCTCGGATAAATAGTGAAGCACTAAAATTCATGGTCCCATTCAGCCAAGAGGTCCTGAAAGCACCTAGTCTAGGGAAAATAAAAACACCTATCATTGAACCGTTGGCGGGCCTAACCGACTCGGACAATCACATGGCCACATATAAAGCTAAGATGAGCGTGTCGATACATTGGTCACTGATCAACATTTGGCTATGTACCCCATGTACGATGAATACTGCAAAAATTCATCGGATTGGTGAGACAGATCCACACCCATCTTGGTACACCTGAAACCCGAGTTACAACCAGACGGGATCCAGTAGTGGGGGTGGCATGGGCGATGAGGATGATGAGGAGAATGATGATGGCAGTGAGGATGATGATGGTGATGACACTCACATGGATGACTAATATCCATGCCTTTCCTTTCCATTGTTGCAATGAGGTCATTGCCACGTTCAGCTTGGGGCTAAAATTTTGTAAGTAGTTCTTTCTCTTTTATTGCTGAAAAAACACCAACAATACGAGTTGAATATGAATGGATTAGTTGCTTCCTTGTTCCCCGAACTTGTGCTTTGCAAAAATGATTTAAGTCAATTTACTGGATAGTTGGGCATTTGTGATTGTGATGTTGTGATGTGAATTCTAATTGCCTTGATCTTGAGTGGATTTTGATGATAAAGCGCCTACTTTGATTGCATGCTTGAACTGGTTAGACTGTGAAGATTCATTCTAGCTTTTGAATTTATATCTATATCCAGTCTATTCTAATGTGTTAGTTCCTCGTAGCATTCTTATCTTGATTTTGGCATTGTACTCATTAATTTCTGATGACTTTGGACATGTGGTGTGATTCATAGTTGTTGAATTTTTTTCCGCCCTAGCCCCGCTGAGCCTAATGACTTTTTGTCTCTATATTAAGCCATATTACACACCTTGAGCCTTTACAATGATATTGTCCTAATAGCTTGGGGGAAGCATTTGTTAGGTTCACATTATGATGTGTGGTCGACTCCGTAAGTTGGTTGGAAATAATATCATGTTGGTACAAAGAAAAGAACAAAAGTAAAGTGAAAAAGATAGAAAGAAAAAATTATAATACATGAAAAGTCTTCATGATCTTCACTCATTAAGTTTCAAAAATTTCCTTGATTCATGACAAATTATTGAAAATTATACTGAAGGAGATGGCTATTGTTTGGTTCATGAGATTTCAAAGTTGGTAATTATTTTGGTCATGTTGTTGAGGCCATGTGAGTTGCTTCGACCACATCTACTCTTTACTAGTATTTTTGCTCCCCTTTTCTTGGATTTTCCACCACCTTTCCTAAATAATTTCCTTACATTTACCTGAGCCACATTACAACCCTGAGAAAGACCTCTTGAGCACGTGTTGGAATAATACTAAGTCAATTTGCCAAAGTTAAAGATTATGTTTGTTATTTGAGTCGACCTAATTAGATTGAGCGATATTATACCTTTCTAAACATATGGAAGTGTGAGCGGGAAGGGATATTATGTTTGGGTTGATAGGCGATCGAGCACATATTTTGCTCACCACAAAATTGAAAGGAGTGACACCTCGGTGAGCACCTTTCCAAGATTTGCATGTTATGTAGGATAGCTGCATTTGATGGTTTGCTTAGGTGATTGGTGGTCAGGTTGATCTGGACAATTAAACTTGAATAATGCTTGTTTTGAAGGATTTTGTGTTTGAAATTGTTTGAGCCTGAATTTCTTACTTGAGGGGTGAAGCAATTTTATTCATGTTCATATTGTACTTTGCTTGGGGACAAGCAAAGGTTTAGCTTGGCAGAGTTTGATGTTATGGTTTTATATAGAGTTTTTCCCCTACTTATAAGCTAAAAAGGATGTCAATGGTGCTCTTAAGAGCCATTTTATGCTAACTTTCTCCACCTAGTTGTGGTTTTCTAGTTAGTGTCGAATTACAAGTTTTAAGGAATTATTTTCCTATTTTATCCTATCATATGAACGTTACACTAGATTGGGGAGGTTTGATGCAGAGTGCCAAGGCCCCGAGGACACTTTCCGGGACCCTTGAGCAAAGAAGAGTTGAAGACTTGGCACTTGAAACCAAGAGCTAAGAAAAGCGTCCAGGCTCGATCACATCGGGCGCTCCAAGCCCGATTGGGCACCCACGAGTGACAACAAGCAGTTTTGTTGCGGTCCCGATCGGGTGTCCTTCACCCGCTCGTAATTCGCTGTTGAAGCCCAATAGGGCGTGTCGGTCCAATTGCATCGGGCGTGCATGTGTGCGCTGTTGTGGGCAGTGCTGAAGAAAGCTAGGCGGCCCGATTGCATCGGGTGTTTTCCATTTTGTGCTCAGATAAGCTTGTTTAGCCCAATTCTATCGGGCATGCGTGGCCCGATCGGGCGGTTGACCCGACAAATTAATTTAAAATTTTTCGGGCTATTTTGTAATACTTTTCCTATTTGTTTTAGGTTTAGTATAAATAGCCAATTCAGAATATTATTATTCACCTTTTGTTTAACTTTTGTTTTCATAGTTATCTCTCTAGAGTGATTCATAAACCTTAGTTTATTGATTTTCTCTTTGGATTCAAGATCAAATCTTTGGATTATTTGCAAGCTCAATAAAGTTCTTCAATTTGGTAATCTTTTTTATTGTTTCCTCTATTATTGATTTGATTCATCTATTAGTTATTTGCAATCATTCCAAGTTTGAATTATTATCTACGATTGTGGGTATCTATATATGCAATGAGGGATTGATAGATTAGTCTAATTACCTTCTATTTCAATTATTTCATGTAGTTGGATCATTCATGCTAGATTTATAAATTACTCCTGATTTGTATTTATCGCAATACTGCACCTGCTTCGAGAGGAGAGATACTGTATAGACTTTCAGTCATTAGGTAGAGTGATCCTTGACCATGCGAGAGCGGCTAGGTGATGTTTGAGGGAGGTAGTGTTCGAGAGAAATTACAACATGTGCCCTAGATAAATTTACTTATAAGGTAGTTATCGTTTGTCCCTGATTTTCTAAATTGTATGCATATTGATCCATAATTCTAGTTCTTTATTAATTGATTCATTCCCTCGTATTTAGTTTTGTTATTTGCTTAGTCTAGTAAAAAAACTCTTTTCATCTGATTTAGTTAGTATAATATTAGAATTCAGATATAATAGTATAACTTTCTCCATGTGGATTCAATCCTGACTTCCCTGACAACTAGTTAGTGGACCTTAGGTTATTTTTTTATTAGGTGATACAACTTTAGCCTGTCACCTGTCTTTAATTTAGAGTTAGATATTTCAAAAATACTAGAGTGGGCTACCTTGATTTTGAGTTAAAAATCTCAATCTTGAGGGTGATTGAGGGAAAGGGTTCTGGTGAATTAGACCAAATATACGGTAATAGCTTAGAACCTAAAAAATTGAACTTGCAAGCGAGGAACCAAAGTTTAGGGGTCCTCCAGTTGTCTATTAGAAAATATGTGAGTGTGGAGGGGGAAGGTTTTCATGATTGAAATGCGTGTTCTCAGATTTTGTAAATCGAAAGTTTGTTCGACTACTAATTTTTCTTACCTCTCATTTCAGTTTGGCAGTTATCTTCACAATCTTTGAAAAAAATTAAATTTGAAGGTGGGACCTCAATTGAATCTGGTGGTTTTCATCGTGTCAACTCAAATATGGTTCTCCTACCAGAAGGAAAAACCCAAGATACTCTCTCATGAGAGTAAGGAGTCAGGAACGTGGTTCTTCAAGGAATCATGAGCCAAAATATTTCAGTAGACAACAAGTTACTAGGATTGTTCATGTTGTGAGATGCAAGTCTCGTGTTTGTTTGTTCGACATCCAGGTCGTGAAAGAAATCGCTCCTCTCAAGTCTCACTACTTTCATCAGGTTTGTTTGATATACCCTTTACATGCGCATATTGTCTTTCTCTAAGAAGCTACAATATATTCTCATTTATCGCTACTAGGAACAAGTGATTATCGATCACAACCATCAAAGTTAAGACTCATTTAGCACGTTCATCAAACACCAAATGCCTTAATAGCAAACATTTTTTTTTACTAGTTTTGCTTGTTTTTTCGTTATATGGTTTGTAAGAGCTAGAAAAACTCAGTTTAGTGTTCGTCGTTTTATGCTTTTCATTTATGTGTTATTTTCCTAGTTTGTAATTTAGATTTTAATTAATGCAAATTTTCTCAATGTTAAAAAAAGAAAGAGTAATAACAAGAAGAAAATAAAGTAGTTAAATAGACAAATAAAGAAACAATAGTGTTATGCATTATAGATATTGAAACTTTGAAAGCATTTGACTTGAGACCGGCCTGGAATGCTGGTTTACAAGGGAAGGAAGCTTTAGCACTAGGAAAAAGACTAAAGAGTGAGACTTTGAAAGTGACTACCATGACGATAATGTTGTCTGCTTAACGTTCAGCCAAACGCAATTTGTAGGGACATCCCCACCAGGAAGTTTCCTCGAAGGTCTCCAATGACTAAAACGATTGGATTTTCATCCAGATGCTTTTTTTATAGGCTACCCCCCTATATTTCTGAATAATTTTAATTCTTTTTATATCTAACATTCTATAGTTTAGTCATTCCTTCATCAGGTTGAGGGCCTGTTCTCTTCGTCATAAAACAGCTGGACTGAACTGAACTGAACTGAACTGAATTGAACTGATCTGAACTGAACTGATCTGATCTGAACTGAACTGAACTGAACTGAATTGAACTGAACTGAAATGAATAGTGATATGTGAGAGTAAAAGTATTGTCAAGAGCTGAACTGAACTGAACTGAACTGATCTGAACTGAACGGGTCTGAACTGATCTGAACTGAACTGATCTGAACTGAACTGAACTGAATTGAATTGAACTGAACTGAACTGAACTGAACTGAATTGAACTGAACTGAAAATAAGCTGGGGAGAACATGCCCTGATTCTTATTTCTTTCTAACTTATTTTTGCTTATCTGATTTTATTCGAACTTATTAGATCTTATCTTATTTAAATACATTTGAACTTCTTAGGACTATTCTTTTCGGTATAAAACAAATGAACTGAATTGAGTTGAACTGAACTGATTGCAACTTAACCGAACTGAATAGAATTGAACCGATTGCAAATGAACTCAACTGATTGCATTTGAACTGAACTAAATTGAACTGAATTAAACTATAACTAACATTAATGATAATAAATAAATTAAGAATTAAAATTGAACTGAATTGATTCGAACTAAAATGAATTGAATTGAACTGAACTAAACTGAAAATAAGTTGGGGAGAACAGACCCTTAGACCTTATTTTGTGGGTGAACCAAACATTATTTTTGCCGAACTTTTAAACTCGACTTATCAGAACTTATATGAACTAATATGTCTTTAGTTGAACTCATTTCAACTTTTTTTTTCTTATAAGGATCGAAGATAAGGAAAACGGAACAAACCCTTGTAAGAAAAAGGAGATTGAAAGAAGCCTGGTCGTAGTTTCATGATCGTATGAACGAAACCATGATTGGTGTGGTTGTGGCCTGTGGGGGCCAGACAAGTGAGCATTAGGATTGTTTACATCGGAACATTCCGATCCGAAATTTCAGATTGGGTAAAAGACGACTCGAACCCGATTTAAAAAATCGCATATTCAAACACATGAGAGAAGTGGAAGAAAAAGTTATAGCTTTATAGACATTAAATTGTGCTCGTGAATTATCTTTTAGTACCTTTTTATATTTTTTACATAGTAAATTATAATATGAATCATTGATTTAACCCTCGAATTCAGGAGAGTACATATATATAAATAAATAATTAGTTACAAAGAGTATAATACAATTTTTTTTGAAATTTAGGTTAATGTGTAAGAGAATGATTTATATAACTGATGCAATCATAGTGTAGTAGTGTTAATTAGGGAGGTTATAAAAAACTTAAAAGCTTTTATTTTATTTTACTATAAGAGTATTGAGAGTTAGGACACGCTATTACTAACATTAAATTAATGACTATTAATATATACATTTTGTAAAATAGTGTAGTGGTATTGTCTTGTCTTTATTTTTATTTTTTTTAACACGAAGACCAATATGAGATTGTAAAGTAGTTGGTCAGTGCATCTCAAATTAGAGGTTATGGATTTGAGTCTTAATACATACATTTATATTGTTTAATGTCTCATCTGATTGTGTAGAGGAGTGGGCCGGGGAGTCCATGTGACAACATGGCACGTTATATATAAGATCAGGATCCGGTGAGAATGAGTCTGTATGTGACAACATATCTCTATTATATAAGGGAAGGGGGGAGCAATGATGTCCTCTTTTGAAATGCCTTTTTTGCCCCCCTTCCCTTTCTAAATTGCAAAAGAAATGTCAAAATCAAAATCGGCATTCAAAGAAAACTATCGAAAATTAATTTACAACACTCACAAATAACTCAGAAATCACTTAAAAGAAGAAACTTTACAAATCACTCATACAATTGAGAAAATCACGTTATAAAAATCACGCAAATCACTCAAATAATCAGGAAACTTTATTAAAACGTAAAATTAACATACAAACTAAAATAATAACCTAGAACGTCAATACATACAAAAACATTTATGAAAATTTACTTACAAATCACTATTCTCAAGAACCATTCACAATTAATGGTGGGTCATGATAAAAAAAATAGAGGTGTATTTGTAGTGAAATTAGAATTTCGAAGTTACACAAGGAACAAAATTATTTACTTTTTTATAACGTTTCCTATATATGATAAAACTTTTACATATATTTGGACCTATCTTTTTCTATTATATAATAGCGATTAATTATCAAGGTAAAAATGTTTATATAAACTATCATTCAAAAATTAAAGTACAACATATCTCTATTATATAAGGGAAGGGGGGAGCTATGGTGTCCCCGAATGAAGAGACTATCTTACCCCTTTCCCATTCTAAATTACAAATTCAATTACAAATCAAAGGGGGCTTCAAACAAAAATACCAAAAATATAATTATAACAATCACTCACAAGTCAACTAAATAAAATTGCATAATTTACGTTATGCATGCAGATTACTAAAATGAGGAAACTTTACAAAAACTTAAAAATTCACTTACAAACTACAACCTACGAAAAAATTGACTTGAAATCAAAGTGTCCACTTTCTTTACAATTTATGAAGTATTGTACTTACTTCAAAAATCAACTAAAAAATTTATAATATTAGAAATCATAAATAAATTCAATAATTTCTTTCTATTTTGTTCATAGAATTTAACTTTGAAAAGTAAAAAAAAACAAAAAGAATGGTGAGAGACTTAAGTGACATAAACTAAACCAATCAAATTTTACAACTAAAAACAATTATACTTCGTATGTCTAATGTTCAAATTTTGACTCTTGTGCCGAAGAAAATCGAGTTTCTGTTTTGAAAAAAATTCAAGCATGCGTCGCGTGTAAAAAATTCTAGTATCATATGTAAGAACAGATTTATGTTTAGAACATACGCAACACTTTTTAGAACATATGCAATAATTTAAGAACATACTTAAATTTTTGTTTTCAGAACATATGGTATGATTTTTAGAGCAACAACTTATAGAACATATGTTATGATTTTTAGAACATGAGCACATATATTTTTTTGTAAGACCCTAATCAATGCATATACATATATTGATATATACATGTTTTAAATTTTTAAACTTATGTCCTAAATTATTTCAAGTATGTTTTAAAATATTTTAAGTATGTTCCAAATCATTTTAGGTTTGTTCTAAATTATTTTTAACATGTTCCAAAGAAGAAAGTAAATAATTATCAAGTAATTCTGAGAAATTTCGATCCTTGGTACTTTTCAGTTTTTAAAAAAAAAAATCAAAATGCATACATAAAGAATACGATACTACTCATATTTATTTTCTTTTTCATAAATTTATAAATTAGGAACATCAAAACTCTAGTGCGACTATTTAGAACACGACAAGAACTATATAGAACACATTAAGAACTATTTGGAACATAATAAGAACTATTTAGTACATACAAAGAGTATTTAAAATACTAGAAAGACTATTTAAAACATATGTTATATTACATTTGGAGCATAAGAACAAACACACTGAACATCATTTTTTTTATTATCGACAAAATAATCACAAAATTAACATGAGAGAAAAATATGTTATGAAACATATGGTCTAAAAATTTAAGTATATAATTCCTACAAAAAAACTTAAGTATATAATACTCAAACAAAAAATTTAATAAGTACGTTGTTCTAAAAAGTGTTGCGTATGTTCTAAAAATTTAAGTTTGTTTCCTTAAAGAAATTAAGTATGTTTCCTAAGAAAATTAAGTATGTTGTTCTAAAAAGTGTTGCATATATTCTAAAAAATTAAGTCTATTTCCTAAAAAGAGGTTAAATATGTTGTTCTAAAACAGTTTTTGCATATGCGCTCTCTCTCTCTCTCTATCTCTCTCTCTCTCTCTCTCTCTCTCTCTCTCTCTCTCTCTATATATATATATTAATATATAATATATATATATATATATGATATATATATATATATATATTATATATATATACTAGATTTTGCACGCGATGCGTGCTTGAATTTTTTCGAAACTAAACTTGATTTTCTTCGGCATAAAGTCAAAATTTGAACATTAGACATACGAAGTATAATTGTTTTTGTTGTAAAATTTGATTGGTTTAGTCTCTGTCACTTAAGTCTCTCACCATTCTTTTTTTTTTTTCTTTTCAAAGTTAAATTCTATGAACAAAATAGAAATTTTATTGAATTTATTATGATTTCTAATATTATAATTTTTTAGTTGATTTTTGAATTAAGTACATACTTCATAAATTGTAAAGAAAGTGAGACACTTTGATTTCAAGTCAATTTTTTCTAGGTTGTAGTTTGTAAGTGAATTTTTAAGTTTTTGTAAAGTTTTTCATTTTAGTGATTTGCATAACGTAATATTATTTTTAGTTGACTTGTGAGTGATTGTTATAATTATATTTTTGTATTTTTGTTTGAAGCCCCTTTGATTTGTAAGTGAATTTGTAATTTAGAATGGGAAGGGGTAACATAGTCTCTTCATTCGGGGACACCATAGCTCCCCTTCCCTTATATAATAGAGATATGTTGTACTTTAATTCTTGAATGATATTTTACATAAACCTTTTTACCTTGATAATTAATCGCTATTATATAATAGAAAAGATAGGTCCAAATATATGTAAAAGTTTCATTATATATAGGAAACTATAAAAAAGTAAATAATTTTTTTCCTTGTCTAACTTCTAAATTTATTTCACTACAAATACACCTCTATTTTTTTTATCATGACCCATTAATTGTGAATGGTTCTTGAGAATAGTGATTTGTAAGTAAATTTTTTGTAAATGTTTTGTATGTATTGACTTTAGGTTATTAGTTTTAGTTTGTATGCCAATTTTAAGTTTTAATAAAGTTTTCGGATTATTTGAGTGATTTGCGTGATTTTTATAACGTGATTTTCTCAATTGTATGAGAAGGGGGCAAAATAGGCATTTCGAAAGAGGACACCATTACTCCCCCTTCCCTTATATAATACTAGTTGCATATGCACGCGATGCGTGCGTCGACAATCTTATGTAGTTATAAATAAATGGACATGTTTTTTCATCTAAAATTATTTTGATAGAGATGTAAATTATTGAGGTCTTTTTTGTAGATGTTATTATCTTTTTAAATTAAAAGTGAATGATTTTTAACTGTTCAATACCGTCACTGTAAAATTTGGTCGATGATTTAATAATTTTCTTTTCAGCGACTTTAGTATAGTTCTTTAACAATTATAGATGTTAATAAACCATATTGTTTGAACTTTGTATATATGAAATATTATGTTATCACGATATGTTGCTAACTATTTTTGGTTGAAGATTCTAATTGATTTCGTGAATTGATTGTGTCAATCTAGTTTGTCAAGTTATTAATGGTATTGCATATTCCATTCTGGCAAGTTTTATTGATTCTCATTTTTCAATTTTTTTGTAAAAAAATATGCTATTTTAAATTATTAAAGGGTATTTTAGTCACTTCAAAAGAGGACACCACACCTCCTCCCTTGGCTTATATATATATATATATATATATATATAATATATAATATAATATATATATATATATATATATATATATATATATATACTACCTCCGTTTCTTAATAAGTGCAACATTCTCCTTATTTGGAATAGTCACAATAAGTGCAACCAAGCTCAAAATGGTAAAAAACGTTCAATATTATTACAAATATGCCACCAAAAAGCAAGAGGGGACCACAACTTTTTTGTTTCATCACTTGAATTACTCTACTTTATTGTGGTCCCAACTTTCTCTCTCTACATTCCTTGGTATTCCCCCACTTTCTCTATGTTGCACTTATTAAGAAACGGAGGAAGTATATATATATATTTATTTATTTTGTCCTAATCTTTTGTATAAGCTTTAATTTCTGCTTAAATATCCAAAGTTTTGTCATATATATCATTAGAAAAAGAAAATTTTAGTACTTTAAAAATAAAATTCGGATATTTAAAATAAAATTTTTATGATTCATGTCCGATAGGATTTTTCCAGAATACCCGATCCAATAGAAATGTAAAAAAAGAATTGAATATCCAAAATCTTGGAACGGATCAATTGTATCAGATTTCTTTGAACAACAAAATAATATGTATAATTCGAATGCAAGTAGAATTACAATTGGACTTAATCTAATATTTATAAAATATATACTAAATAACATTGTAAATTTAAAGAATATTTATAAAACATATAGTAAAATAACATTGTAAATTTAAAGAATTTATAAAAATTATGTTTCACACCCCCACAAATGACATAAAAGAGAACACTCAATTAGGATTTGCATTCAAGAAAGAGTCGAGAATATTAGCATAGTGTTAAGAAGAAAAGACATGCACCGCCTGAACATGTTCTACAACTACCTTGTCGTGCCAAAATGAGATGTTCATCTCAACATTTTTTTGATTGGTAACGGAGAAGTGTCATACTGACCGAAATCTCGCACATGTCAATCCAACCCTAGTTACGAAGTCAATGCACTTTGAGAGTGAGGGGGTAGGTAAGAAAATCCCACCTGCAAAGTAACTCTAGTGAGACTTGGCCTCACAAACTCAAGAATATAAAATATAAACCTTATGATCACTCTATTTAATAGAGGTTCATCTCGACATATTGTGCTAATGTCGAACATCACTATGATACATGGACTCATGAGTCATGGAGTATATAAACATTATCACAGATTCACAATAGACAATAGTACTAGAAGTAGCATAACAAAGAGGAAGAATAGATGGAATCACGGTCCACGGAAGCTAGTTTCGGATTCTTGTGGGAAGAGAACAGATTGGTGGAGGTGTTTGGGCCCGTGGGGCGAGAGGTCGAATGGAAATTTGGTTTTGAATGTGCCAGTGGTCATAGGATGAAACGTTGGTGGTTGAGCAGAGACAAGTAGGCTTGGAAGGAGGGAAAGTTGTGGGCTTGCTGTAGCTGGACCTCGAGAAAGGTGAGGCAGGAGCAGGCAGATAGGAGTGTCGGGCACGGGGAGATGAGCTTAGTGGGTTGAGTTGTGTAGAGGAGTGCTACGAGTGGACTAGATGAGAAACATGAGACAGAAGGCCCAATAGGTTAGGAAGATGGCTGCTATAGGCTATAATTTAGAAGCTAGACTACTGCACCACTTACTTTTTTTCATTCTTTTTTATTATAAGGAAAACACTACTGCTCCACCAATTTGCAACAATATTTTGGAGCGAGGAGTGGGGTTCATATATTTGTGTGCTCGTAAAAATAAGAGAAAGGGTCACCATAATATTAAATAAATATATATATATATATATATATATATTTGCAGATCTAGGAATTTATGAATGGTGGATTACTACAAATTATTTGTAATGTTTTTGTCCTATCAATGAATTTTTTTAAAAAAAATTCAAAATAGCATTTCAAAACTAATAATTATATTACAATGTGAAAATATCGGCTTAACAACAAACAATTAAAATTAAGATTTAGGCATTTAGATAATCTATTTAGCATCTGGACGGATAAGAGAACGAATACCGGAAAGAAAAATGGCGAAATTCAATAAACGGGTAAGACATTCGGTCAATAAATCTTTTTAAAAATATTACAGATAACTAAAATATATTTCCTCCATTCTGAAACAAGTTAAAACATTTCTCGTTTTTATGTGAGAGATGTGTAAGAGCAGTGTTTCACTTATTTTAGAACAGAGGACATATGTTTAAGTCACTACCACATATGAAGTTATACAATTATATATAACTAGTTACGTACTAGGCAGCCCAGGGTAAGAAAAAATTTCATTTATTATTATTGTACTTTAAAATGAAAACTTTAAATACAACTTCGTCTAGTGGTTAATACTTTAGTATATGAACTTGAGGTCATGGGATCAAAACCTGTACCATGCAATTCTAATTATTTTGTTGTAGATGGATTACATGAACTAAAACTCTCTAGGGAGAGTGCCACGTCTCACAGGTCCTTGTTTATGAATGCCTTTTAATATATTTATATAGATGTCTTGAAAAATATGAATAATTACACATTCATATCACAAAAAAAGTACACCCAACTACTCCCTCTTTTTTTAAAAAAATCTTTTTTCACTTTCCTGTGCACGTCTTCCAAAACACATCTTTGAACTTAAATACCTTTCATTATATATTAGTTAAAATTATAACGATAGAATATTAATAAAGTACTAATTGAGATGAATCAAACAAGATCCCACATGATTATATTTCTTTTGATAAATTGAAAAAACTGGAGAAGATTCTCTCTAAATAGTGTTAAGACTCTAAGTGAGAATGATAAAAAAATAGTGAGAGTATTTTTTTTTTGAGGGAAAAGAGAAGTGCATTAATCAAGGGACAAAGAGTCCATGAATACATAAGGGGCAACATCGCTAGGACTATGACGTTCCCAACATTGCTCAACTACAAACGGCACTACTCTAGCTAAATTATGGGCAACAGTATTTCCATCTCTTTTGACATGGCTAAAACGAATGGAAATAAAAGTGTTACACATGGAGAGGACATTACCAAAAATGGGATCCAAATCTGAAAAATATAATGCAGCCTTGGAGAGTTTGGAGGAGACCACCTGCAAATTCGACTCAAAAATAACATGGGATAAGCCGTGCGAAATAGTTAATCTTAGGGCCATATGAACAGCCTTACATTCGGCCACCTCCGAGGGCCAATAGGCACGACATCTTCTAACCGCCGCAAAAATCACTTGCACACTCGGGTCACGAGCCACAACTCCTAAGCCAACCCACCCATCATTGCTAATAGATGCATCCGCATTTAGTTTG